>NC_138907.1:70165695-70448362 GCF_965231255.1 Vanellus vanellus | reverse complement strand
CATTGCCATACTCTCACACTGTCCAAAGTATATCATCATATCTATCCAGGATATAACTATACCCATACAATATCCATACAGCTGTATTCATATAACTATTCGACAATTGCTACAAAATGCCTTTGAATCCATAGGCAGTGGAGGATATATTAAGCATCATCCTGTATAATTCCTGCAAAAGTTCAAGAAAATATGAAGACAGATTTTTGCCATCTCTGCGTCCTCTACTACTGAGGCTCACACTGGGTGCAACTAACACGGAGGTCTGGGTTTATGAGAGAAATAGGAGATAGTTGCTTTGGATCATCTGGTTACTGACTATATCCAAAGGCACAATAACACCTCTTTTAGTTGCCTGTGGTGTGGTAGTACCTATAGGCATGCTAGGCATGCTACAAAAGTGAAGGAGAACATATGGCCTCAACTTTGGAGAGCTTACCAAAACAGTATCAGCTTCCTAATGGTTGTACGGATTCTGTCAAAATGCAAAATTTCAACACGTATTTCAGTAATAAGCACAGAGAACTCCCATATAGTTACCAGGTTGATTCATATACAGAAATAGTACGAATTCTTAAAGACATATATAGTTGTGTTGGTAGGTCTCAGCTGTCACCCACGTACTGCTTGCTAATGTGAATTGATTTAGTGGATTTCAATGACAGAATTCCATCAACACAGACTTTTATTTCAATTCAAGACAGACAGATTTACATCCAAGTGATTTAAATAAATTTTTACTGGTTTATACATGCACAGTTTAATTATTATCCTGAAGGAATGCTAGGTTTAGTAATTGTAAACTGTTAAGACACACTGTTTTGTAACCAGTGTCCTCCTGTGTGCTAAAGTTAGCACTTCATTTTGTTAATTTGGGGGTTATACTGATTCTACACAAACTTACACATGCAATTAAATAATTATATTGATTTATTCAGGCTCCTCATATATACATTTCTATTGTGTCAGGACTCTTTTATCTAAAGAATTATTATTTTTTATTTGTGATATGAATCAAGCTCTGTTTATAAGAATGTTCCAATGCAGTTTAAACACACATATTACGTTTGTGTGGAATTTCATCAGTTATTCATAACTACCATAAAAGAACAGGATACTTAAGGGAAAAAATCTTATTTATGAAAAAGAAGTGTTATCTGTAGATAATGAATTGAGGTGACTGTCTCTGGCTACTGTTTCCTTAAATAGTCTAAAATTATTAGATTCAGGCTCACTTTGTTTCGTTTCTCTGTGTTCTAGGCTTTGAATTCCAATCATAACTCTCCTTATCGAATCTCCCAATTTCACATTTAGTTTAAATCAGCTTGCTTTTTAAAGAGAAAAATATATTCCATTTAAAATTATGTTTTAAATAAAACACTGGTGTTTTGGGGGAGAATTCTTGTCTTTATGTCTAACTCTGGCTACAAATGGCTTTTTTTTTTTTTATTATTTAAGTGCCAACAGCGTGCTCTATGCTGTACAAGCCAAGAAGCCTAGACAGTCCTTTCAAAACGAATACGCTTTTTAAACAGAACGGGACAGAACTGGTGCTCATGTACCTCCTTGCAGTGTCGCCACAGCCGATGTACTAAAAAGTAGCTTCCTGGCATTCTGTGCGGGAGATGCCAGTGCTCATTTCCAGACCATGGGACAAGAACACAATAAGATGGTGGAAATCAATTGTCAAGAGAAAATTCTGCTCTTGGGAGGTGACCAAGGAAGGTGACTAAACACTCCATGGCACTGATTCTGCTGCACATGAAAAAGCACAGTTATAGTTGTGGAACAAGACTGCACTGCATGATCACTGCTCTAAAAATAGCAGGAAGGAGGGAGGGAGGGGAGAGAGATTTTTCTTTACGTTTTTCACAGTAAACTTGTTTGCTCAAAAAAAGAAGAAGTGAAGCAAAAAAAAAATGCATGTCTGATGCTGATGCCTAATGCACTGGAGAAATTGCTCAAAAGCAGTTCAGCCCTGAAGTGAAGCTTGCTTTCCTCATATTCTGTGAAGTCTGAGAATCTTTGCTTTATATATATATACACACACATACATACTATATATGCATAGAATCATACACTCCTATATGCACACAGACCCCTTTATACCCTTTATATATATGTGTGTTTTATATATATGCCCACTTATGTGTATTCTGCTACACAAGACTATTGGCAGGCATTGCTTTTCACTAAAAGGCACTTAATGATAGTTTCTGGCTAACAGGATGCTACCTTTCACTAAATGTTAGAGGGATTTTGAGTCAATAACTTCAGGACAGAGGGGTGTAGGAGGGGTTAATATATTTGCCCTAGTACCTGGTCCCACCTTTTCTCTTGGTCGTATTTATGTGTGCATTATGCTGGTCATGGTCTCCTACTCTAAGGCTGTAGGTATTTGTCTAGATAAATTAGGACAGGTTTAGATTGAACATTAGGAATAAGTTTTTCACTTTGAGGGTGGTAAGGCACTGGAACAGGTTGCCCACGAAGGTTGTTGAGGCCCCATCCCTGGAGGTGTTCAAGGCCAGGCTGGACGTGGCCTTGGGCAACCTGGTCTAGTGATAGGTGTCCCTGCCTATGCGGGGTTGGAACTCAATGATCTTCAAGGTCCTTTCCAACCTAAACCATTCTATGATTCTATGATTCTATGATAATTGCACATACTGAGGGTACCACCTACTTTACCGTTCACTTGAAGTATAAATGAAACATAGGCAAGACACAAAAAACAGCACCTAGAGTATAACTACTGTGATGCTCAGCAAGTTCATGCAGTACAAATCTGCTGTGTTACTGTCTCCTTAAGATTCACGTTTGTGGGATTCAGACATTATGGGCAAATTTTCATTTAAACAAACTACAAGCTAAACCTTGTCGAGCAACCAACAAAATCTTGTCCGTTTTAGACCAAAAGCTGGAGATACCAAACACAGGTTTGGGACAGGACTTTTCAGGTGTTCAGGGCTGTGGCACTCACACATGCGCTCTGCTTTGCGAGTGAGCCTCGAGTGACTTTCCCAGGCACCTGAGATTCAGCCCTTCTGTCCTGCGTACTGCATCACTTCTTGCTTTTACAAAGACAGATACATTTCTGATGGATTATAATAGTTCCGGTCATCTTCCAGTTGACTCATGGATATATAGTCAAGATTCTAATTAAATACTACTCCTGCCTAGAATAGTTTAGAAAACCTGTTCTGACTTCTCTGATGATGATCCAGAGAGCCAAGTGATCACCTGAGCAAACACCTTGCCTTCCTTTCCTCTTCATCCTGTGTGTGGTGGCTTACACTTGCTTGCAAAAGGGCACCAGAGCAGCAGGGTAGGAACCGGATAGGTATATGGTGGATTATAAGTATCTTTCTTTTTCTGTCTTTTTTCTAGGTCAAAGTAAACAAAGGGGCTACTCAACGTGGGCTGGAGGACCTGTCAAAGAAACTGTTTCAGGATGGCCCCCTGCTTTTTCAAAGAGCAAAATAATCCAGTTTTTGTGCTAAAAAAATTAAAAAAAAGGAAGCTGATTGAACAGTGAGAGAAAAAAAACAACAGACACCTTCAGCCCCTCTTTCTAACAGGTACTAAGGGAGATGCCCCAGACCCCCACCTCGGACCTCCTGCCTCCCAGCACCAGAGGGCCAGAGCAGAGGCGTTGGTGCCATCTTCTGGCTCTTCCCTACCCAGGCTACTCCCAGTGCGGCCCGTCTGGATCAAAACATGAACCCAGCCCATTCGGTGCTTTCGGAGCCCACTCTGCACTCCTGGCCGCGTCGAGTCTCCTTAGTCAACACAACACTAAAAATACCAGGATGACCTTGCAGCAGAAGTCAATAGACAGCGCATTGTTTGCCCTGAAGGCTGTACAGTTCATACTTGCCTTAACCCAACTGCGTTGCACATCAGAGAAACTCCGTGCAAGCTTTCTGAAGTAACGTCCTTTAGGCTCAACGTGCTGCTGTTAATTCTGAACGATTTCTAAGTCAGTGGTTTTCTTCTGTTTGGTTTTGTTTTGTTTTCATGTCAGGGAATAAGGCTCTGTTGCTCCACAGCTCCAGAGCGACCAAGTAGAAAACTGCCAGCTGTCTGAGAAGTGCTTTACTTTTGAGGCTCCACAGTGGTCAAGAAACAAACAGTTTATAATGGTTAAGAAAAAAAAAAAAAAAAAAAAAAAAGAGAGACCATTTGGGGGTCGGGGTGGGGAAAGGGGTAACATAAACTAATAATTGAACCTACTGGAAATAAGCAGCAGAAACAGTGCTTCTTAATCCCGCTGTTTTTATTTATCGCACTGTAGGTGCTTTTATAGCTATCTCTAAATGTCTTTTACTAACTACAGAGACATCTGCAGATTTCTATCAACAAAGGCCAACTGAATATGTACTAGCTATGTTTACTCTTTTATATCTAATTTCAACTGAAAATTCTCTGTAAGTGAGCTTTTTTTTCTAATTGCACCATAAGGGATCCACATATTTTATTTTTTTGTTTCGGTTAGGGAGGGCGGGGAGGGACTAGTTGAGTTGAAGAAATATTGGAGACCTTTTTGTGGTATATTTGGGGGATCTGTTGTGTGTTAGAACGTGTATTTTATCTTCCTGTATTATTGTGGCTGAAAAAAAAACTGTGCTGTTACGTAGTTGGCAACAAGATGCCTTTGGGAATTTTGCTAGTAGGTCAATGTGTATATGAAATACTCTGAACTCCTAGGAACATATGTTTTGTTCTACATCTGATCTGTATTTTCAAGCACTTAGGTGGCTTTTGTTAGGAAAAACCCAATATTTTGCTCAGGCTTTTCAGAAACTTGGATTGTCATTGTTTCTTTGCTCAGACCTTGTATAGGCAAACGCACGCACCTACCACACCTGAGGTGACCACGTAGCTTTTGAGGGCAAGGGGGAAGGTCAGTGCTTGGAAAGGCTTGAGCTGCCCCCAGGCATCTCCCATTTCCTTGCTGGCCAAACCCGCACGCCCGCACGGCTCCCGAGCTCCCACAGCCTGTGCGCTCACGCCACCCATCCACCCCTGTACAAACCAATGCCCTTTGCCGTCTCTGCATGGATGTACAGTGTCACAAGCAGCAACTCTGGACAATGACAGAGGAACAGGCGTTCACCAGTGAAAACAAGATAAGGGACGTGTTCAGGAACTATACTTACATTTACTCAGTGAGATTTATATATATATATATGTAAGAGTGTGTGTGTGTATGTCTATGTATATAAAATACACAGGAATAGCCATTGACAGGGGCTGCATAACGCAGGAAGCTTCTGATGCAGGGGGCCACGGATCCCGCCACATTCCCTGCATGAATTAGGCACGTGCCCTAGGCCTGAGCCCATAAAGCATTCATTGCAGGTTTGGATCTCAAATTTAAGTTTTCAGACCTAGGTACCTGAAATTCTGAATTCGTTCTGGGTAGAGCTGCTTTTCGTTCCTTGGGAAGTCACGCACCTTCCAAGTGCCAGGCTGAAATTTCCCATGACTTAAAAAATTACAAAAAGTTCCTTCTTTACATAGTATTAAGTATAGCAGATGTATAGTATTAAAAACAATGCAGAGGCTTAACCTGAATGAAAATATCATAACAGGGTATTTTAGTTTTCCCTGTATAAGTTAATCAAAATCATATTTCTATCAAAATGATTTTTTGTAATGTGAAAGGAAACCAGTTCAAGCACCTAAGCAGCGACCCAATTTTCAGAAGGCAATTTTTCATATGTTTCCCACAGAACAGCAGCTGCTGGTAGTTAGCAATTTTAGAAGTCAGACAATTTAATGAAGTGTCTACATGTAGCTTTTAGGCCTGATTTTAATTTAGAAAATTTTGGCCTTAACTTTTCTGTGTCTTAGTCTTCCCATCTATAAAATGGGAATAATATGTGCCTCACAGGCTTTTTGTGAGGTCTGAATTGTTAATGTTTGTAAAGTGCTTAGGAAATAGGAAGCACGGCTAACTATTAAATATTACAATATACATGCATATTCATATATTACATATAGAGTAGATATACACACACTCACATGCACACAGTATACATATATATATACACATGCATACCTATATGAAGTTGGTATTCATAACCCTGCTTAAGTTGCAGTTAAAACACCACCATTAAAAAGAAATTAGGACTGTTGACTACTAAACTAAATGATTAGTGGACAGATCTCTTCTGGAAGCAGTTTAGAGCACAGTAATGTGAGAATATCTGGATGACATTTTTGATTTGTACAGCTGTATCCTCCTCAAAATCCAGTAAAGAATGTTATTTTTCTAGGCTGGGCTTTTGTTATAAACTTAAATATTCAGAAGGCAAGAGATACAATCCAAATGTGTCTTTTTTTTTCTTTTCTTTTTGGCATTTGTTAATTCTGAATGTATTTTTAACAAAAGTGATTTTTTTGACTTACTAGTGTAATTTGCATTTAAAAAAAATAAATGGAAAAAATATAGGTTTCCAAGCTATTCATGCCCCCCTGCTGCTATTCACAACTTTCAGGAAACTTAGAATTACTGCTCCCAACTGAGCAACAGTACAGGATAAAGAATCCTATTACATTTACATGATGACAATCCTGAGCTGTGCGGCGTGTGGATGTGACAGCACTGAATAGAAATTGCCAGGTCATGACACCATTTTAACTCTGTCATAGGTAGCAGGTATTTTCATTATGACTGACACTAAAAGGTTTTTTTACAAGGCCGACTGCAATAGACTCTTCACTTAGAAAATGGGGATTTTTGCCCACTCATCAGGAATTTTAAGCCCATGATAGGTTTACAGTTGCCAACAGTGTTAAGTATTGCAAAAGTAATCCTTGTTAAGAGGGAGCTATGTAACATGGATATTTCCACTGCATTAATATTCTTTTAGATGCTGTTCATTGTCCCTACACTGAAATGATGAAATCCCGACTTAGGAAATGCCTTTATAGAGCTAACCCACATTGATAGCTTGCTTGAGGTCATTTAATAAAGGTGGAGCAGAATAGTATACATTTCCAGATACTCAGTTGTGCTCTCCTAAAACTCGTCCTTAGAAAGACAGTTCATTAATTATTGTCATTAGGATTTGTTATGCCATAATTATAGTGTGAGTGATGCTTTTCAGTGAGGTAAGGAGAAACGGTTTGTGCTCCACTTGCTTGCTTTAAGTACCGGTATCAATACTCAACTGCCACACAGCATTTTGACAAAGGCGAGTGCAGTATGTATTGATCCCTGGATGTCTCCAGATAGGAGCGGCTATTAACTCAGTGTCTGAAGGTTTTGATCATTTGCACTCTCACCCTCCATTTGAGCACGCTGATAGTAGGCAAAGCAAAACTCCATACACCATGAATCTGTCTGGCTTGTAACATTTTTATTTCCCGTCCTCTCTTTTCTTTTTCAATGCAGTTACTCAGAGGATGAGGATTTTTCTCACAAAGGTGGAAAGCCCCATGAATAGTCTATGTGTATGTATTGCTTCCTTTCTTTCTACTGATGAGCCTTTTCAACTTAGCTGGGACAAAATTGATAGACTTTTGGAGTTTGTTTTCTAGCTAATCTGAATATGGCTTCTTCGCAGCGCATGTGGATTGGCGACAGACACTAAAGGTGAGACAGGTTTTACTGAAGAATCGATGCATAGAAATACTGCAGACAGCACTGTGTCCACTGCTCCTTGGAGAAAGACGTAGACAGTTGTTATGCTAATCAGTCCGCTCCAAGCTATGTGCAATATCAAATGTAATTACGATGCATAAAAGAAACTGCCCTTTAGACTGCAGTTATTCATTCATGTATAGAAGTGACACAACGCTGAAAGAGTCAGTAAAAGACATTTCCTTCCTGTAGTCGCTAATATGCTTCATCCCCACTCATGAGCTGGAGAAATTGTCTCTGTTTGGTCTCATGTCCTGTTGAGTCCCTCTCTTCAGACCTTCACCAAAAGGGGCAATTGCAGCCAGTTGGAGCTGTGACCTTTGCATAGCTGAGTGGAACGGAAAAAAAGATATTGTACCAAATGTGGAGTTTTAAATAGCATCATACATGCATTTGTTGCACATGTCTCTCCATGTGTACAAAAGAAGGGTCTTTTGAAATGCACTCTTCCTTTACCTCTCGGAAAACAATCAAGATGGATAATGCCTTTTACAAGCATCTTCCAAATCCTGCCAAGATCACTAAAGAGTTTTTTCACCAGGTCCTGTCAAAACACCATCTTTCCTGTTCTCTCTTGAGTAGAAGGCTTAGCTCTTGGGACTTCTAAATGCCTTGGGATTATTATTTTGCATAGACAGGAGCACTGTGAAACCTGAGAATTTTAAAAAAAAATTTGCTTGTGGTCATCTCTGATTCAAAATTAACTCTCCTGTACAAAAGTCAGAATTCTGCATTCACTAGTGGAAGAGGATCTTTTCTGCCATCTGCTACCTAACCACTTACCTATCCTTGCCTTCATCCTGCTGCAAAATAAGTTGCGTGGAGCTAAGTGTGAAGGAGCATGTTCATACTCAGCTTGTGCTCTTCAACAGTCTTTGTTCTGCCACACAGAATGCTATTTCATACATATTTCATTTCTTTCTCCCTGTCACCATCTTCTTGTCTCATTCTCACTCTCCCCTTCTGCCTGAACGTAACCACAAATACCGTCCCCAAGTTACATACTGCTCTTTGTCATATCCATTGTTTCAAACTCTTCAGATAATGACAGTGATGACGGGCATGGAGGACAACGTCATTGTGGATATGTGCAAAACTGGAAGAAGAAAGAGCACAAATGCTACTATATACATCCCCCAAAGGCCCCAGACATAGGGAAACACTAAACAGAATGGTAAAGGCTGTCAATGTTGCAGAAGCCACGAGGTACAGAGAGCCCGAGTAGGAATCATTTTCAAATGTGCAATTACATTTGCTCAAGCTATAGTTCAGTGAGTACAAAGAGAGTCATAAATATCTGGAGCTACGAAAGGCACAGGTGAACTAGGAGAAAATTCATAGAAAATGTGTGTGTGAACACATTGACTGAATCAGATTCACATTTCAGTCTCTTCAAATTTGTCTCAGTTTTTTTTTTCCTCTTGCAAACATTTGGATCATTGGTTTCTATGCACGCAGGTGAACTTTTTGTTTCTAGAAGAACATGTCAGTATGTGCAATTGCATTAATTTACATGGGATTCTCAGTATTCACGCATCTATGTGCATTTGTGCTAAATATTGGTTCATTTCTCTCAGTCATACATACATACAGACATACATACCTGTTGTCTGAGTATATTTCATGGTGGGAATACAAAATCACATACACAGTCTTTCCCCTTTTCTATTTAGCTTTTCTTATCCCTCCTCTCAAGAGGTTCAAACCCCAGGAGTTTATTTTCCAGATGGGCACTTTGTATACAAAAATTCTGATACTTACTGGATGTACAGGCATGGTACAATCTGTCAACATAGTAAATAAGACAGTCCTTTCTGCAAAGAGTTTATATGTTAAACAAAGTAAGTAAATGAGACAATTTCAATTTACAAAAAAAAAAAAAGTAGAAAAATATGATCTCACAGTCCTAATGTGCTGTTAAATTTTGATTAATCAAAAACGTTGGTGCCAAAAAAAATCAGGAAAAGGAGAAGGGTGGGGAAAAAAGGGGAACTAGAAGTACAATTATAAGGTGATATGGTTAGTTTAAGCACGTACATATGAGAGTTGAGGAAAAGAATCAGCCAATTCTTTCTCACCAGAGTATCCAATTAATTTATGATAGCTCCATATAGATGTATTACATCATATCCTGCATTTTAAAGGCATCTAAAGCAGTAGCTATGGAAGGAGAACAACATCAAAGGGACTGCAAATTGATGCCATCACAAAAAGTTGATGGATTGATTCAATTAATCAGTAAGTCATTTCTAAGAGTTCTGTGGGGATTTATTTACCAACCACTTACATCGGTTATTTTGCTCTCTGGAGGGTATATGTACTGTCATTTTTCTTCATTATTCTTCTTGTTTCATTCATCAATTTCTGACAAATATTTTCATGCTGATATGTAGCATGTTACCCATGTAAATTGTTCACATTTACGGATTTAATGCAATACACTCTGAGCAGAGAACTTTTGTTTATTTCCTTCAGGTCCTGAGAAATACTAGCCATCTATAATTAACATAAAGATGTGCTTTCCATTTAATCTTTGCTTTCACTGACTGCTCAACATGACAGGGATGTAAGGTCTTGTGTAGCATAACATGTGGGTACCTGTTTAAACTTTAGACAGAAACTTATGAAAAACATTTTGAACTCTGTTGACGCTGAATAAAATAACTGTTCCATCTTCGGTTTGGCCTTATATTTTGTAGTTCAAATCCAGGAAGATAATGCAAGAATGTTTTAAGAATGTCAGCAGTTTCACTATGTTTTCCATAGGATTAGATAACTTTTCTATTTTAATATTTTCATAGTATGTGCTTCAAAATCAATACATAGAAATGGCAAAATTAGATAAAATAACAGATTACAAAATAGCAGATGCTGAGCACGACAGAGGTCTCTGAAGAATGAAAAACTGAAGCAGAAAGGAAACCATGCTTTGAAAGTTCAGAGTCTCATTTGGACAAATGTTTCTATTTTGAACTATCAGGAACACTGAACCTCTAAATATGAAAAAACATTCCTCATGTGTTCATTGCATGCACATATGTAGCATGGGTCCTCCATTTTACCAGTTAGAGGAACAGGAGCAGCCAGAAATGGATGGATAATGCATACCAACTGGTATGCATCATACGGCTGGTGCCATCACGAGAGTGACAATGTCATTGTTATGACAATGGGACATTCTTTGATTAAGACGGCCTGTTAGAGAGTGATGGAATCCACGCGTCTAGAAGAGGCAAGGGAATCTTTGGCAGCAGGCTGGCCAACTTGATGAGGCGGGCTTTAAACTGAAGGACTTGAAGAGTGGGGTTCAAAGTGGCAATGCTCACGCCAACTTATCCAAGTGGGGAATAAGCCAGGCCAACCTGAGCAGTGACAAATATTCCTTAGCTGACTCCCAAGATGAGACCCAGAAGGCCAACCGCCACAAGAGTGTGTGTGGCTATGGTGGATTGTCTTGCACCCCTCCAGGGAAACCTGTATGCTCAATCAATTACCTTGTTGAAATGCCTGTACACCAACGCATGCAGCACAGGGAATAAACAAGAAGAACTAGAGACCTATGTGCAGTGGCAGGGCCATGATCTCATTGCAATTACAGAGACACAGTGGGATCGCTCGCATGACTGGAAAGTTGTCATGGATGGCTATGTACTTTTTAGGAAAGACAGGCTAGTGGGGTGAGGTGGTGGAGTTACTCTTTATGTGAGAGAGCGGCTGGAACGTATCGAGCTCTGGGAGTGGATGAAGAAAGAGTCAAGAGCTTATGGGTAAGAATTACAGGGCAGGCTAATATGGGTGACACTGTCGTGAGCGTTTACTACAGACCACCTGATAAGGAAGAGGAAGTCAATGGGGCCTTCTACAGACAGCTGAAATTAGCTTCACAGGCCCTGGTTCTCATGGGGGACTTCACCACTCTGATATTTGCTGGAAAGACAACACATCCAGGTGCACACAGTCCAGGAGGTTTCTGCAGATCATTGAAGATAACTTTTTGACACAGGTGGTGGAGGAGCCAACAAGGAGAGGTGCGCTGCTGGACCTTGTACTAACAAACAAAGAAGGACTCGTTGGGGATGTGAAGGTTTGGAGAAGGACTTGTTGGGGGTGTGAAGGTTCGGGGTAGCCTTGTCTGCAGTGACCATGAGATGGTGGAGTTCAGGATCCTGCATAGAAGAAGTAGGACAAAAATTAGCATTACAACCCTGGATTTCAGGAGACCTAACTTTGGCCTCTTCAAAGACCTACTTGGAGGAATCCCATGGGCTAAGTCTCTAGAAGAAAGGGGAGTGCAAGAGAGCTGGTTAATATTCAAGCACTGCTTCCTCCAAGTTCAAGATCAGTGCATCTCTAGGAGCAAGAAATCAGGCGAAGGAGGCAGGAAACCTGCATGGACGAGCAAGGAACTTCTGAAAAAAACTCAGATGGAAGAAGGAAGTTTACAGAATGTGGAAAAAGACTGGCCACTTGGGAGGAGTATAGGAATGTTGTCAGAGTGTGCAGGGGTGCAACAAGGAAGGATAAGGCCCACAGGGAATTAAATCTGGCAAGGGATGTCAAGGACAAGGACTTCTTCAAGTACATCAGTAGCAAAAGGAAGACTAGGGAAAATGTGGGCCCACTACTGAGTGAGGTGGGTGCCCTCTTGACAGAGGATGCAGAGAAGGCAGAGTTACTGAACGCCTTCTTTGCTTCAGTCTTTACTGCTAAGGCCAGCCCCCAGGAATCACAGACCCTGGAGGTAAGAGAAAAAGTCTGGAGAAAGGACGACTCTCCCTTGATTGATGAGGATCATGTTAGACATCATTCAGGCAAAACTGACACCCACAGATCCATGGGCTCTGTTGGGATGCACCCACAAGTGCTGAGGAAGCTGGCAGATCTTATTGCTAAGCCACTCTCCATCATCTTTGAAAGGTCATGGAGAACAGGAGAGGTGCCTGAGGACTGGAAGAAAGCTAATGTCACTCCAGTCTTCAAAAAGGGCAAGAAAGAGGACACGGGAAATTACAGGCCAGTCAGCCTCACCTCCATCCCTGGAACGATAATGGAACAGCTCGTTCTGGATGTCAAGTAGAGGAAAAGAAGGTTATTGGGAGTGGAGAACATGGATTCACCAAGGGGGAATCATGCTTGACCAATCTGATAGCCTTCTGTGATGGCATGACTGGCTGGGTGGATGAGGGGAGAGCAAGGGACGTTATCTACCTTGACATCAGCAAGGCTTTTGACACTATCTCCCATAACATCTCCTATAACAAGCTTAGGAAGTGTGGGTTAGATGAATAGATAGTGCAGTGGATTGAAAACTGGCTGAACGGCAGAGCTCAGAGGGTTGTGATTAGTGGCACAGAGTCCAGTTGGAGGCCTGTAAATAGCAGTGTTCCCCAGGGGTCAGCACTGGGCCCAGTCTTGTTCAACATATTCATCAACGACCTGGATGAGGGGACACAGTGTACCCTCAGCAAGTTTGCTGATGACACAAAATTGGGAGGAGTGGCTGTGACATACCAAAAGGCTGTGCCATTGTTCAGCAAGACCTGGACAGTCTAGAGAGTTGGGCGGAGAGGAACCTAATGAAGATCAACAGGGACAAATGTAGGGTCCTGCACCTAGGGAGGAATAACCCCATGCACTGGTACAGGTTAGGGTTTGGCCTGATGGAAAGCAGCTCTTCAGAGAGGCACCTGGGAGTCCTGGTGGACAACAAGATGACCATAAGCCATCAATGTGCCCTTATGGCCAAGAAGGACAATGGCATCCTGGGGTGCATTAAAAAAAGCGTGGCCAGGAGGTCAAGGGAGGTCATCCTCCCTCACTACTCTACCCTGGTGAAGCCATATCCGGAGTACTGTGTCCAGTTCTGGGCTTCCCAGTTCAAGAAAGACAAGGAACTACTGGAGAGAGTCCAGCAAAGGGCTACAAAGGTGATCAAGGGAATGGAGCACCTCTGTTATGAGGAAAGGCTGAGAAACCTGGGTCTGTTTTGCCTGGAGAAGAGAAGACTGAGGGGGGATCTCATCAATGCTTATAAATATCTAAAGGGTAAGTGTCAAGAGGATGGGGTCCACCAATTTCATTCTCTTGGGATTGTTTCCAGTGATGCAAATGGTTGCTAGAATTCTTGTTCTGAGCTTTGATACATTTTTTTTATTTTTGCGTTAACAATCAAGAAATATTTCCTTCTTCCAATCAAGTTTGAAAATTACACATCCTAAAATAAAATGGACTGTAGTTTTACATACAAATATTTAGTTTTATCCCCAGGTCTGGTTTATAACAGATAGATGGAGCCAGACAATTCTCAGTGGTATCCAGTGACAGGACCAGAGGCAATGGGCACACACTGAAACACGGTAGGTTCCCTCTGAACATCAGGAAATACTTTCTTATTGTGAGGGTGACTGAGCACTGACACAGGTTGCCCAAAGAGGTTGTGGAGTCTTCATCCTTGGAGACAGTCAAGCCCTGACTGGACATGGTCCTGGGCAACAAGCTGTAGGTGACCCTACTCGAGCAGGGGGGTTGGACTAAAAGATCACCAGAGGCACCTTCCAGCCTCTGCCATTCTCTGATTCTGTAATTCGCCTCTCATTTAAGCTGCATTTGTTTCCCTTTGGAAATATTCCTAGCATCTCAAGAGGAAGCAAAATTTTGCTCGCTCTGTTGAGGGAGTCTCAGAATTAACTTTTGTAATGAAAATAAGAGTTCTATTTATTAAAAAAAAAAAACTTTTCAGGAAAAACATCAGTTTCTAAAATGTATGGGTTATTATTTTTCCCTTCTTTGAGTCTCCTGTAGTTGGCTACCCAGATGAAATCCCAGCTCCATTAAGGTCAGTAGGAATTTTGATATTTATTTCAGTGAGAATTCAGGATCTCACTCTTTGCAATTAAGGCGCCTGAATATTTGCTTTGTGTGAAAAAAAAAAAAAAAAGAAAAAAAAAAGCAATTACCCTCAATAATTTTTAAATGCCTCTACAAAATTTCTGGTTTTGTCCACTTTCATCCTCAGCATTTGCGAAATGCATGGTGTGGTGATATAAAAATTTTATCTATACTCATTTGTGCTGACCTACATAACTTGCTCATTGACACATTTGTGCCAGTAAAATCTTTCTATCATTCCCACTCTTCTGTGTATTTCATTTCATGTGAATGAATATCACTCCAGGGGCTTAGCACCCTGGGAGACTTTCTGCAAAACATGAGTATTAAGGAGGAATCAAAAGACTTTTGCATAGCTATTTGGCCAATGTGATAGTGGGAATCTGCTACATGACCTCTTTTCCCTTTATAAATAAATGTTAAATAGTAGTTGTAACCTACAATTCGCAGTCTAAATATTTCACATCCTTCTAGCTTCTTGCTCAATTGCACAGAGCTCTTCAGACTTGATAAGTTTTCCATTGAGCAAACTAATTCACATAACAGAAAGATAAAGCATAACCTCAAAAGATGGGCTAATAATATCCAGTGCTTCTAGAAATCTGACACTTTTGCCAAAAGCATCACTCAGCCTGGAGTTTCTCCTCTGTAAAAAATGCCTCTCATTCGTTAATTCACAGCCTGATATGTAGTTCCTGACAAAACTCTGTCCAAGTAAGACCCCCACCCTGACAGTCATTGATATGTACAACCTCGTATTGTGTTCCCTGAAAGGAAATATATGAGAAATTAGCATTGCTTCTTCAGGCCTGTTCCCTTGAGCTTGTCTTTCTCACGCCTGGACGTTTGAGACTGTTGCCCCACAACCCAACCCGTGTTGGGTAATTAAACAGAACTGATGGTGAGTGCTAAGTAAAATTAAGCAGGGTCTCTGCATCCTTAGTGACAAAGCATCTGGTATGTCAGTGGTGCTGTGCCATCTCTGCAGAGCCAGCTTTAGGCACCCATGGAGCAGAGAAGCCCTTCAAGCAGGGTCAGGCAGGAAGGGCAGCAAGATCTACCTTCCTGCTCCCTGCCAGACCCCCAGACACCAGCACCCTGCACTGGCTCCAGCACCAGCAGTTCCCAGAGGCGACCAATGGGACCGTCCAAGAAGCCACATCCTCCTGGCACCAGCAGGAAAAGCAAGTCTGGGTCTGCGAGAATTTCTTCCCAGGTTTCTGTTTTAACTTGGATGGTGTTTTTCTTTTAGGATGAGCAGTCAGACTTTTGTCTGGCTCCAGCTTTTATATTTGAGGTGACAAAGCCTTGCCTTGCTTCACTCCTCAGAGACTTTGCACTTGCTAAAGAGTTAGTTCAATTAGAGGAGGGACTTTTGGCAAGCAGGGGCAACACTCCAAAACTTTTGCATTAGGAAAGCTATAGCTCAGGTGTACTTCTGAAAAATAAACTCTAGGTGAAAAAAAGCTAAGTCACTGTTTGAACTTGAACATGTTCAAACCTCTTTTATGGATGTGAAGACATCTTGAGCCACATGAATAAATATTTAGCATCATTACTTTTATTACTGCTTAGTGATGAACATATTTGCTTTACTTATATATTATTTTATAATTCCCCATTTCAGTGGGGAACATTTTACATTTAGAAGTACATTTTACATTTAGAAAAATCATTTTACATTTAGAAAAGGAAATAGGAGGAAAAATTGGTATGAAAGTGTTATACAACACTAGAAGACCACTGTGTTAACCATCAGGATCAATCTCAAAAGCCATATTCAAGCTCAGACCTACAAGCCATTTACACTGAAAAAAACTTCTCAGTCTTAGAAGCCATCAAAATTATGGCCAGAAGCTCTGTTTAACTCAGGTTATTAAATTCTGTTTAACTGGTTTGACTGGTCATTCCCCCAGATCATCTCCCAGTCATATTGCCTTTGCTGTAGCTTGGTCTCTTAAAGGCTCCAGGCTTGTGAAATGGAAGTTCATCATTCAGTTTCTGTCCCTGAATTATTCCTTTTCCTCACTTCGCTCTTCATCTATATTGTCCATAACAGAACCTGGAGAGAGAGACCAGACGGATTCCTAGAAGGACCCACTGGCGCGTAAAGCTACAGGAGTTTCTGGGGAAACACAGATGAGGAAGGGTCCCTCAGGCCCCTTCTCAAACATTATGGGGCTGTTTGCAGTTGTAAAGAACTGGACTCAGCAGATCAAGTCATCCCTTCAGGCACCTTATTTCTGTGGTGTCCGTGAGGAGAGTTAACCTCAAACCAGACCCCCCAGTTTCACTGAAACTTAATGGAACTTTAACTCTTCTTGGGTATTTAGCTTCTTAGGCCTTTTTGAAAGCCCCACTAACGTTTATTTTCATTTTCAAAATCCTCTGAAATGGAACAGAAGGACCTTAGAATATCTGTGCTCTGTGATTAGACCCTGTGGACAGGTACACGTCGCTTGTCAGGCTAAATAAATGCAGTAATCTAATTCAGCCCTCGAGTTTCGGGCTCTACATGTATTAGACTCTGCTAATTTCCCTGGGACTTTTCACAGTTTGCGTGGAGAGAGAAACAGAAACTTCATCCACATCTATGCTGATATTTTTATTTTGCCACTGGTGATTTTTTTTTTGAGCTCACCATATAACAGATGCATGTCAGTAATAACAAAAATAGCTGATCTGCAACAGCCCACGCACTGCGACAGTTTGTGAAATACTTTGTTACCCTCTAACTCCATCACTTCAGAATCCCTTCCTCTCCCATCTGTCCTAAACAAGTGGGAGAGGCTTTTTGCCAGAAAATGCGTTTTTTTAAAGTACCTCTCTGGAGGATAGCATAACAACTCTGCCTTAAGAAAAATGTTGTTAGCCCTTCTCGTGTGTCAGAAGGGAAGCTGCTACTAATTATAACTAAGATCCTGTCAGTTATCTGAATTCACTGGTAATTCTCATAAGATCCCAAAGAAAGTGAGCAAACACATTAACAGGAACGTGCCAGCAGCAAGTCACTATAATCCCCTTCCCGGTTTTCTAAAACCTACTGCGGGCTTTCAGCAGCCACGGATTTCTGCCACAGCCCACCAAACACCTGGGGCCGGCGCGGGCAGCCTGATCCAGGCTAGTGGCTGTCTCGGAACAGGCACATCCATAGCAGGCAAGCAGTGAGATAGCTGACGATTTTTTTTTTTTGACGTATCTGGAGCACACTGGAGATCGGGACAACGCAGGGGGGAAATCTGTCACTCAAAGCTCCTTTACCTGAGAAGCTAAGTAGAAAAAAACCCTTCCTCGTCCTGCTCTGTTAAGTAAAACAGGCTGTGCATTAAAGCGTCACGCCAGCCTCCCTGGGGGTTTCGGTATAGCTGGTAGTATCGCGCTCTTTGTGGGATCCAAAAGGACAGAAATCTGTCTGCTGAGACGCCAAGGTACAGCTGATGTTTCTGCAGAGCCAAGCCATCCCCAGGGACTGCTCCTGAAGCCCGGGCACACAGGACATGTATGTAAACCAGCAAGGACTGCTTCAGGTGAAATCTTCATTACTGGGACCCTCTCATACCTCTCTGGAAGCGTAAATAGGCATTCAGGGCAGTGAGAGTGTAAAATACGTCCGTTTGAAGGCTTCTGCACTTGCTAAAGGGGCACGAAGGGAGGCCCCTTCACGAAAACCAGAACCTGGTCCATCGTTCAGCAGGAGGGCAGATTAAGTACGCTCCTTCTTCAAAGCTTTTTCTTGTTATTCATAAATAACAGCAGGTGCGGTAGCTGATTTTTTTTTTTTTTTTTTTTTTTCCAAATTACACAGCAATGCCTATTTGGCAAGGTTTTGAATGACAGGATTTCTCAAGGCCAAAGTGACCATGGAACCTCGCTGCCGGGTGCCAGAGCACAGCAGCTCACTTACCCTCACCGGGGTTTGATACAAGTCACATTCCTGCACAGAGGGCAAGAGAATTAGGGGGGGGGTGGGGGGAAGAGCAGCAAAGATTAACAGACAGTGAAGAATGCAGTATATTCAGTAAAAGCTTAATGAGAGAATCCCATGGTAACCGTCAGGCTTTGGCTTTTGTGTGCAGCTATCTGCAGAAATGCCACCGGCACGTGTGTGGTTTGCTGCTGACACTTTCTGTTAAAGAAAGAAAATTTGTGAGAAGGTCTGGCTTACTCACAGGCTTGGCAACGGGACATAAAGCTAGGGGCATGGCACATGTACTTAAGCACGGTGTCCTGGAGAAGATGATCTCAAGGTATTGAGAAGTATTTACAGGAGCCATAGTAAAGCAGTTAGAAGATAGTGAGCTTAAACACCTTTAAAAACAAAAGGATTTTTTTTCTCTCTCTCAAAGAAGACTTGCCAGCCTTTGTATAATCAAAATTTCAAAAAATAACTTCAGAAGCCTCCAACTCTCCAAGTAGCAGGTACCGTTTAATATCAGATACCAGGTCATTTAATAACTGTCTGGACTAAAACTCTTCTCTTATTTTCTCATCTTGAACAGCCAAACTTCACCCTAACTTCCATCCAGGCTTTAGTCTTAACTGCACTGAAAAGAATGGAAACCAACGGCGTTGCATAGAAACAAATTATCGATCTGTGCAATGGCAGGCTCAGAACAAAGGTCTTCTTCCAAATCCCTTTGGCTCTGACAGCTGATGGTCTCACTGCCCTTGCTACTGTACTGGCTTCTGGGAGTAGTGATATAAGATCAGACCAGCCTGAAATAGATGTAGCAGGCTTTCAAATTAATAAAGACATACAAACCATTCTGTTATCAGCAACTCAGGCTTGGCACATGCTGATACCAACCAAGAAACACTATGTAGGGGTTGCTTACTATGCCTTCTTGAAAAAATAGTGTTATAGAGACATCATGAATTCCTGCAATACAACTGTATCCTGTCACACTCTGCCATAAACATGAAATCTGCAGATGCCAGCCATGGCGTTGCTGCAGATGAACTGTGGTGGCACGTATTACGTGGGAATTTAGAGAGTCTCAGTGCAGAACCTGGGAGTCTGGGGCACTTGGGTAACTGTCACTGAGGAATTTGCTCTCTGAAAAGTGTTTCTTTACACATCCCTGATGGGTTTGCAGGTCTGAGTCACACCAGTGAGTCACTCTGTAAGCCAGGAGTAACGTTAGGGTGTCGGAGTCAGGATGACGCTCAGGTCTCAGCGCTCCTCTGCATCTCCCTGCCACTTGCTCCCTGCCTTTGGCTGATAGCAAGGGATATTTCTAGCCACCAGCCTGGCAGCCTGTGTTACCAGTTCTTGTTGGTTAGTAGAGAAATGCCCTGGATACAACCAGTATCTTCCAGGGACCTTTCCCAACCTGAAGAGTGAAATGTTTAATATTTATCAGGGCAGCCTGAAAGAGCTCCTGAAGTGGAAGAAAACATAATGTGAAAGAAGAGATATTTACTCTAGAAGAGATGGAGAAAAGTCAGGGAACTGTTTATTGGCTTTGGAAGCGAGTACATGAAATGATATGACAGCACACCTTAAAACTGCTTCATGTGCTGGCTGAGTCTTGGGCTGTGTTGTCTGATTTGCTCAGCTGGCAAAGCTGACATGACAGTTTCACAGTCATCAGAATTAGGGCTGAATTCCTTAGACAGATCACCTCTCTTGGGTATTGTCTTGCCAAATAAGACCCTAAGCCGATGTAAAAAATCTGCTGCTGTACCTTCTTATTCGCAAAGCATCCCTTGGAGTGGAAATGCACCCCTTCCTTCATCCCATCACTTTCAATTTTGGTACTTAATTGAAACCTGAGATACCAGCCCTGAAGTTTCTCGTTAATGAAATGCTGTCTGTCACAATGTAAACCTTTACTATGCAAAGGAACTTCGAACATGCAATCAGAAGCAGCCCTGGGCAACCTGCTCTCCATGTTCCTGCTCAGTCATGGGTTGGACTAGCCCATCTCCAGAGCTGTTTTCCCACCTCAGCCATTCTGTGATTCAGGGAAACGTGTCTTCCTGCTGGGCAGCAGCAGGCATCCTTGGCAGCCAATAAGCAGAGCTTTTCATATAAGACTAGCATGGCTCTTCTTGCAAACTTGGGATCTATATACTTCTCTGTTACATAAGTTTAAGCATACAAAATTGTAAAACGTGCTGTGCCAGAATCACCGCTTGCAGAAGATTTAAATCAGAACACAGCTCAGTACCTGCCTTGAATGCACAAATGGTGACAGGAAAGAATTCAAGCTTTAAGGCGGTAAAGGTGTTTGGAATAGATAGTACCCCAAATCCTGCCTGTGCAATTTGGAGGACCTTATCACAGCGAGTTGCTAGATCTTGAGCACCTCTGTAGGTTGAATTCTCCTAGACACCCTGAGGAGGTGGCTGGTGCTGTTCCACTTCTTTCTTACGAAGGGTATCAGAAGGTCATCAACAGCTAAACAAGGAAGGCAAGTATTAGAAAGGAGATATGTGCATGGCAGAGGAAGATCCTTAAAGAATGAAGGAACTTCAGAGCAGGTCTTGAACCAGATATGTATCTGGTCAGGTTTTACAAGACCAGGTTTTACAAGATCAGGTTTTACCAGACCAAACCATGAGTTTGCTTACCCAGATGCAGGTGGACACAACTTCCATCCAGTTGATGTGACAGTGAAATTCACACCTTCCACAGGCAACACAAGTCCAGGCAACAGGACATCGCATTTAGGAATCTTGCTGTGTAGAGTAAATGTCTCATGTTTTAAGTAAATGCATCTTTGGAGTCTCTGAGCAAAACCTCTCTATGCATGCTTTCATAGGGAAGATGAAGCTCCAAGAAACCACTAGGTCTGAACCAGGGTTATGATGCTAGGAATTAACATGGTTAAGCCATGTTAATTCCTGAGGAGGCACCTCAGCAGATGCTGATGTAGTCCCCCTGACTTTTAAGTTTGGATTTTCTCCCACATATGTATCAAACTCTGTTCTGTGCATTCATACACATTGCCTCTAGGTCAGACATGCAGTGTGTAGGCTGTGAGCTGTGTGTTGCCTGTTTTCTCCCAGAGGTAGGTGGCTTGCTGGGAATCACCTTCCACATGTCACAGGGCTTGCGTGATTACCACCTGCCATGCTCATACTGATACAAGCAGCCCCTAAGCATCTGCGATATCACCCAGGGAGGAATACCTTCTTTGGCTCCGGGGTGTTCAGTTATCTCACTGGAGTGGCTCTGGCTTTTACAATACTGTTTTGGAAGGGGTTTTGTACACTGGTATTTTTATCAGTGATATTATTTCTACTTTTTTCCCCTCTCTTCACTCAGCTGTTATATTTTACCCTGACATGAGGTTTTGGAAAGGGAAAGAGACTTTTCAAGGGGTTAAAGCTTTCCTCTTTCTGCTTGCTGGAGCCTGTGAAGGTGAAATGTTTGACTCCCGAGGTGCATTTTAGCAGCTTAATAAACAAAGAAGTAGCACTCTTGACCACCTTGAACAGTATCAGAATCCACTCGCTGATTTGTGTGCGCTTCGGCCAGCCCCTGGGACGGTGGGCAGTGCCGGTGGCTGCCTCTGCCTCTGCCTCTGCCTCTGCCTCTGCCTCTGCCTCTGCCTCTGCCTCTGCCTCTGCTCTCTGTGTGTGCCTGCACGTAAATGAAACACTGGTGCTTTGAAATTTTTCAGATACGCCCTGCGGTTCACTGTGTGAAGCGAGGTCGTTATTGCTGCTTTAGCTGGCGAACATCGCCTTTGTTACACCCGGTCCAGAGATCAGTGATGCATTGTCTATTGCAGCTACTTCAAAAATATTTTTGTAATAATAATCTAGCGTCAGGTTAAGGGTATCCTCTAGATCGGTTATCCATTGCTCCTTTGCTCTCTAAAGTACATCATCTGTTAGTATGAGCCTCTGCTTCTGCCTCTAGTCGTTTCCATAGTGAAAGTATCCATAAATTCATTAATGCAGATTAGCTTATTCAAATGTTTCAAATGTTGTCATACGATTTTTGTTGCCATATGAAAGAAAAAGATGCAAAACATCAGCATGTCCTAACCATGTGCAGTCTTTCACACACATTTGTGATAGGTGAAGTATGTTTGATCCTCAGACTTCCCGTAACATCATTGTCAGACTCATAAATCTTTTCAGATGCCTGGAAGGAGTTTTCTTCAGTGTCACTGCTTTCTTTCCTTTCATTTTCCAGGTTAACTTTGGGTTTTTTACACTCCAGAAGTCCTGGTAGGCCAGGGGAACTTGGTTTTGGGCAAGCCATCCTGACCTATTCTTTTAAAAGATTCATCGCATCGATGCTCTCTACTTTTCCTCAGAATTTCTGCTCCTCTTTTTGCAGACACCAGTACATGTTGCTGCAGGAATTTCTCTTCTGGGCTTGTATTTCTCTTTGAAGTCATGCCTTTGTAGGTTTATGATTATGTGCAAAGTCTAGATGGTGCAGAAGCTTAAGATTTGTCAAGAATATCCCCTAAGGTTTGTGATCTATTTCAGTTATACTGCACAGTATGTACTGACATCCAGTGACAGTGGTAAATTCTTTTCTATTTGAGTATAATTTTCCTGTGATAGTTCTACACTCTCAATCCTTATGCCCCCAAAGTGTCTTCTGCAAAATACTGCTTTGTCCACTATTTACAGCATATCTACCTTTTCAGCGTTGTGACCTGAATTTCTAGGAACATATCCTGGAACACATCCAGTGACTTTGTTGCCGCCATTTAGTGTTGTCATTTATTGTGGTTTAAAAATGACACAGCCCCTGTGTTCTCAAAGTTCTCATCAAATTTTCCCGGTAAGGTGTGCTTTTTGCTTTTTATTTCAGGCTTCATAGCAGGGATCTGTATTAATCTGTGCTAGGTAAACCATCGTGATTATTACGGATTCTGATTTTTCCACCAAGAAGTTGGAGACTTGAAAATGCTTTATTGTTTTCACTTTGTTTGAACAGGTCCAGAGGTATTTTTTTCCAAGGTCTGATCAAAGTAACTCACACAATACCAATTTTTATTTTGCTATGATTCAGTTTTAGATGGCACTCCATCTTACGAGTAGTGCTATTGGATTTTTGTTGAGTGTCTCTATATACTAGATTGTCAACAGCAAGGACTCCTACTCCATCTAATATTTCACTGTACCCTTTCTGGACTTGTGCAGATGCTATATGAAAATACCAGAAGGCATATTCTGGAAGAGCTGTCTTCTAGACAGACAAGCGAGTGTACTTTGACTCCTTCTTTGTCCAACCTGACAGTCCAAGCAGACTGCAATTGTTGAAGAGGGCCTGTAAGTGATGTCCTCTAGGGTGGTTAGACTGGACTTTAGAGAGGAAGACAAGTGAGACACTTGCCCCAAGGGTCATGCCCTGTGTGATCCTGTAGTCTAGCAGAAAAGGGGAGAAGAGAGAGCTGCACAGTAGCTTAGGCTCAGCAGAGACAGTCTCCTTAGTTTTGGTGCTTGATTTTGTAGCTACAGAAGGTCCATGCTCACTTCTCTCATGCTAGTGTTGGTAATCTACACTGCTGAGGTTTCTTCTTTCTTCAGTTACGCTTAGCCCTATGTTGCTGTCCCCAGTCACTAATGACAGTCATTACGGCACATGTACTAGTCACACTGTCTTTGGAAGTAGCTGAATCCTTGAAGTCTGGGAGGCATCAAGTATCCTTTAAACACACCAAAAAAAGCTTCCTTGATCTTTTCTGCTGGGGGACAAGTTTATAGGCATCCCACAGACTATAAAATTGATATCATGCTTCCTGATACTGAGGTAAATGTCCTTAGGAGTGGCTCTGCTGTCATAGCTATCACACAGGCACCAAGATTTGCCCAAATACTTACATCTAAACCTGCATTTTCCCAGTATGCCTTCATGACATTATCAGCCTTGCTGATATAAACTATATGAATGTTGTGACTTAGACTCGACATTCCACGTTGTTCTGCCTATTCTGGCAGACCAGTTCAGGTAACATAACCACGTGAAGTAAGCACATTTCCTTACACTGCATTGCAGCTAAAGTGAAAATGGTTGGGCTGCTGCTAAATTCTCCATACCTGCTCTGCAAGGACGCGGACTGTATTTTTCTCTGTGCCTATGTTGTGCAGAATGCTTTGCTTTTACACACTTCATGAATATCCTTATCTGACAACTGACACAGCTTTCCTCTTCTATTGCCTCTTCTACCTTCCAGAAAAGGATGAGTTTTGGCTGGCAGATGTCCTGAAATCCTAGACAAACAGTCACTGTCCACACACATGTTAGCTTTGTCTCCTCCTTAGAGCAAGCCCAACATAACCAAAGTTCATTAAAACCACTGGGCATGTGCTGTCCAATTGATCTGCATATGCATTGCAAATATGGGCAACCAGTGCATGCACAACACATGCACAACGTGTCAGATGCTTGCTGGTGATATACCGCATTTGTATGCTTCTTGTCTGAGGACTTTTGATCAAAAAAATGTGAGGGTCCTAGCCAACAGCAAATTTATCTGGTCTTGGAACATCAACTGTTTGGCAAGAAGCCCTGCTCGAAACATTTTTCTTTGAATGATGAGGTCTGGCAGACACCATGTGCTTCCTGTGATTGTGCTCTGCCACATGCTTTCTTCAGCTGATTTTCATACCTTGATGCTGTCTTCATACTTTTTTTTTCTTCATTTATACATCTAGTTTCTGGCTATACAGCTCTCCATCATATATATATTTCATGACTGATTCTTATGACCCAAGAAGTCACCTTTGGCTCTTTTCCTGTCTTCTTCTGTTCATATATTCATTGTGTCCTCCTCTGACTGAAATTGCTCTGTTTTCTCTTAGAGATGTTTCATCTGACACTGCAGCTGTTGTTGCTTTGTTCCTTCTATACATATTTTCCCATTTAAATTCATCTGATGCCTGAGAAATACTTCTTTTGCATATCTCTGACTCCGTCTCTTAAATTGTTCCAAGAAGTCTCTCTGCATCACCTTCAGATTATTTCCTTCTTATTTCCTACAGAAAATATCACCTTGCTTGTATGTGACAAACAACTGGTATCCTTTCCCATTGTTCGATTCCGCTCTGTGGCCTTGTCTTGATGAACTCTGACTAGACTTTTCTCTTATCAGCACCTTTGTACTTTCTTCCATCCTGACCCTTATATTTTGTATGGACATCTCCAAACTTGGCATCAAGTTATTCCTTTTCTCCTACCAAACGCTGCCGAAAATATTTTTGTCCTAGTCCTAAAGATCTAGTCATGAATGGCCAATTAGATTCTTCTACTTTTTTTAAGGAAAAAAACTAAACTGTTTCTTCTGACTTATGTAGGTGTCACCTTATGTTATTGTCATTCTCCAGTTTTTCTTCCTCCTCCTTGACTGCACTCCTTTTCACTTGTGCCAATTTTAGTCTCTGCACTCTTTCAAAACATTTCTGTAAGGAAGCATTATGCTCTGTATTGGTGGAATTACAGAAAAATCAAAATGTCCTCCCTGTGCACACATGACATTTCCAAAAGACCACAATTTAGTGAAATGAAGATGAAATTTAACCAGCATTATGCAAAGTCAGTTCTCTTTGAACAGGACTTTTGGCCCTTGACAGATTTCAGTTCTTCAATTCAGTGGAAGAGCAGCTCAAACTTTACCTCAAAACCAGTCATCCCCAGTAAACTACATTGACACTCTACCGCTAGTTCAAACAGTGGTTCGGGAGCAGCCTTTGTTCCAGACAGCGTACAAAAGCAAATTCCAAATTCTCTCAAAGCAACTTATTAGGAAACATGAAAACGTGAGCTGAACAACTCAACTCTGGAGTATGCTGGTTGCTGTTAGGATCACTTAATGGCAGGAAAATAGCTCAGATTTCCCTGTAACTCTGGTAATACAGTCTGTACAGCTGATTACCAGGTTGTCATCTTTAATAAAGTTGAAAACGTGCTGACAATTCAGTAATGTTTTCTTTTCAGCTGTACAAATGCTGTGGCAACAGATTACAACTGGATTGTAAGTACTTAACAAGAGCATTATAAAAAGAAAAGAATAATTGGGATGAGAGAGGAAGAGAGAGAAAAACATGGAAATATATTAATTTAATGAAAAATAAATAATTTTTGTTACTCTAATGTTTAGAACTGCAATAGCAGAAAAATTAGTCCACATTGTATTCCCCTTACTGGTTTATGTATGAATTTTAAAGCTGTCTTTCTGTTTTTATTTTTCTTTCACTAGGAAAAAAAAAGGTAGACAAATGAGCTTCTGCAAACTGTAACTGTTAAACAGAATGACACACCAAACATTTAACTGGATGGCGTTTAGGTAAATGTTGCCATTATTCTGAGCTCCAGCATAACCCATAGTACTTTAATTTTGTTATGGTGATGTGTGATTTGGAGATCTAAAAGCCTGTCTTGAGGTCAAAGATTCTCATGGGGACAAGCACAAACCTCAGCTCTGATTTGCAGTAGAAAATTTAAAAGCAAAATTTAGTTAAATCCGTTTCTGATTTCATGGAGGTATTTTCAACTCAGAAGGTGGATAAAGATGTTCAGTGCAGGATACAAAGTAAGAACAGCACCTACACGAAAAGATTTTGAAAATATCTGCAGAAACTGAGTGAATGTGTGTGTTTGTCTATTTCTGCATGTGTATGCATGTTGCAGGGGAAAGAGAGTTAATAAAAGTCTATCAAGAGTACAATTCATCTCTCATCTCAGTGCTGTCCAACAGCCAGCCAAGTATACAGATCTTTTAAAAGGTTGGTAAAATTAAGAAACTTATCCTCAGCATGGAATAGGACATAGATCCACGGTCTGTATTCCAGCTCCTCTTATAATATGTAAAATAGATTTTGTCTACAGGAAGGCTTAGGATACCTACACCAGTTTCTTCACCCCTGCTTTTCTGGTCCCTTGATGATGCCACTGACCAGAAAGCATGTACAGATACCTTCTTCCAGCCCTTCCTAGACCACCTCTACCATTGTTGATCTGATTTCAGGATAGAAAGTGTTCTTGGAAGCAGCTAAATAGCTCCACAAAGAGTATAAAGCATGTTTGCCCCATGCAGAAGACATCTTTCATTCCAATAGGTAAGAAAAAATGGCCTACAAAAAAATTAGTATGTGCCACTCTTTTCTAAGCTACTCAAACAGCTGCCACACTGTGCATAAGCAGTTTCTATAAGGGCACAAAAAAATTTCAGTGCAGCTGCCCAGCCATGTATGCATCGTGTTAGCAAGTTTAATCGGGTTCTACATCAACAGTACCATGGCAAATACAGCAGAATCCTCCATTCATTTCTGGGCAGTTACAGTGCAATAAATAGTGAAGTAACTGGTTGTACATATTTCAAAATGTCCTAGATGTCTATCAAGGTCATTGAAATGGAATTCAAACCATATACATTAAAAAAAAAAAAAAAAAACACCCACACCAAAAAACAACCAGAGTAGATGTTGTAACAGAAAATGTTTTCTAGGATTAAGAGAAAGGCCAGTTTGGGGCATAAATGCAAGGGGTATACAATACAGAAATCTCTTGATTAATGCTGTTTATATAAAATTTAACAGAAGTTGCTATGCTGTATTTCCCATTTTCTGTTTTAAGAGTGCTAATCATAAAGTATATTTACAGCAGAAAGCTAAATATTCCCCTTCCATCCAACTAAGCTAGCAGGCAAATTACCAAGCAAGGAGAATTTAAAGTTCTGGTATGCTGCAATTTGCTATGAATCATACACAGTCTTACTATCTGACACCCTGTAAACAATTATTTTAAAAACAACATCAGCAGTAAATACATTTAATTCCCAGAAGACCCACTACAATTGCTTTGCTTAGCGTCAAGGAGTTTGATTCACAAAAGAAACAGTTGGTGCTTATCCGTAAATCTATTTAGGACAAGAAGGCAGGCCACCGTTTCAGAACTTGTTCATCAGTTTGCTATCAGATTTACTCAACGTCCTTGGATGTCATAGGAGGGAGAAGAGGGCTTTCTTGGGCTTTTCTGAATCATGGAATAGTAGAATTGCTGAGGTTGGAAGGGACCTTTAAGATCATCAAGTCCAACCATTAGCCTACCCTGACAAAACCACTTCTAAACCATGTCATCAAGTACCACATCTACCCTTTTTTTAAACACCTCGAGGGATGGCGAATCCACCACCTCCCTGGGCAGCCTATTACAATGTTTAATAACCCTTTCATTGAAAAAACGTTTCCCAATAGCCAATCTAAATCTCCCCTGACATAACTTGAACCCATTTCCTCTCGTCCTATCACTTGTCACCAGGGAGAAGAGGTCAGCCCCCAACCTCCTTTCAGGTAGTTGTAGAGGGTGATAAGATCTCCCCTCAGCTTCCTCTTCTCCAGGCTAAAGAACCCCAGTTCCCTCAGTTGTTCCTCATAAGATTTGTCCTCCAGACCCCTCACCAGATTTGTAGACCTTCTCTGGACACGCTCCAACACCTCAATGTCTTTCTTGTAGTGAGGGGCCCAAAACTGAATGCAGTACTCTAGGTGGGGTCTCACCAGTGCTGAGTACAGGGGGATGATCACTTCCCCAGGCCTGCTCACCACACTATTCCTGATACAGGCCAGGATGCCATTGGCCTCTTTGGCCACCTGGGCACACTGCTGGCTCCTATTCAGCTGGCCATCCACCAACACCCCCAGGTCCTTTTCTGCCGGGCTTTCAAACCACTCTGCCCCAAGCCTGTAGTGCTGCATAGGGTTGTTGTGACCCAAGTGCAGGACCCAGCACTTGGTCTTGTTGAACCTCATACCATTGGCCTCAGCCCATTGATCCAGCCTGTCCAGATCCCTCTGCAGAGCCATCCTACCCTCAAGCAGATGCTCCACCTACACGGCAAGCTCAGGTGAACGTGGGACATGCTGGCTCAAGTGCCACCCCACCACCAGCCTCTGGAGGAGCAGCTCCCATCAGCTCTGTGCTGGCAGCAGCATCCCATGGTCAAAGGGGTCGGCAGGTCAGCACCAGAGGGGAACAGCAACAGCCACAGCCACCTTCGTGCCCAGTGTCACCTCGCAGCCAGCTGGAATCACCCAGTCGTCTCTTTTCTCCTGGTTGAGGGGAAGACATTTTGGGCGTGAGTTCAGAGGTAAGTCCAAACTTAGGCTGCTGGATTTACAGTGCAATGCCACGTTTGCTCTGGCACATCTATTTGCAAGTTGCAAAATAACTGGGAGAAACATTTCCTATTTTTTGAGTAATCCAAGAGCCTGCTTACAAATGCACCGTGTTCAGGTACTTTGAAGTTGCTATCTCCTAATACACTGTCCCAAAACACATTTTCTAGCAGTGGCTCCCCTGCTATTTTATACAAGATTACTCCACAGTTTAACACAGCCTTTAGAGAACTCCATGTTTAAAGGGCTCTGGCATAAATCAGTTGGAAAGGGTTGTCGTGTTATGTTGTGGCTCAGGTTAAGTAATGCCAATCAGTCAGGTCTTTGACCAAGCAGACCTGGCTCCTTGGCTCCTTGGCTTTGCATGATTTCTGAATTTTCAGGGCATTTTGCAGGCATTCATAAGCAAACTCCGTCCATGCTGCAAACTGAACAAAGGCTACGTAGTTGTGATCTACTGGTACTTCAGCTAATTTGTCTGCTTCAGCTCCTCTCTGCCTGCAGAATCATTTGAGACGTGCATAGTTTGTTATCATCTTTAGCCTGCTTACCTCAGAAACCAAGGCTTAAGAAATTCTGCAGCCTGTCTTTCAGTGAAAACTCAGGACTTACTTTGAAATAAACTGGCCAGTGAGGGAGAGATCACAGTTCTAGGTGAGTCCTGTAAAGGTGGGGTTTGGGTGAGAAGCATTTCTAGATAGACGGCTGAAAAGAAATTGAGGGAGTGGCTAATAACACCCTTCAATTTAGCATCTGCAATGAAGACAGACACTAAAGCCAGGTTTCATCAGTGCTCGAAGAACAACTTCTTTGGCCTCAGTGACATTAGACATTATGTGGTGCCTGAAGGGTACAGCTGGAGACAATATGATACAAGTGTGGTAGGCACATGTTGCAAAATATATTATGTTAACTTTTGTATATTGTCAAAATTTTACTTTTTATATTTATTTCAGTAAAAAGTTGTTGAGGACACTATTTCCCAATGATGATTTGACTCTTCACAGCAGCAGCACCACAAGATGCTCAGTTTATAGAAATAATTGATGTTCTGCATAGAATAAACCTTGGTCATTTTATGAAATTATTTGTTTCACAACTGCGCTGTCATATATGTGGCCTGAAATTGTGAGACCCTGAGAGCAGTGCAATTTTGCTGTCTGCCATCACCCATGGGTCTCTTTCAGTTGTGGTGCTTCCCACATTCCTGTGTCCCACTGAACATGCTTTAAATTGCACCCACCACTTCCCCAGTGTATTACTATGAATTTTACTGAATCACATTTCATTGGTTTCCTAGCCTGATCCAACCAAAGGATGTTAAAAAACATCCACTACCTAAACAAACAAACAACAGAAAAAAAAAAACAAAAACAAAAACAAAACAACCCTGTGATCATCTCCTTTTTTTTTTATGAGATTTGGGGTGAGGCTGTTATTACTGTTTGCATTTTTTTCTTTGTTTTCCTGGGTGTTCGTATTTATTCCCAGCATCTATATATCTCAGCAGTATGTATACTATCAATGTAACCCATTGCTGCATGGACGATAAAAATTCCCCTGGTACTTTAACTTGCAGAGCAGATGAATTGTTTCCAGCCCCCATCTACAGTTCAGGCTCTGTAGAAACCTCATGTTTTAGCCCTAGAGACTGTCTGCTCCAGTCCTGAGTTTCAGCCAAGGGACGATTATAACCTTTGCTCCTCGCTTTAGACTATTCACTAAGTTGTTAAATGGTATCAGTCCTCAGAATGGCCCCAAGCCTTTGGCTTTGAATGGGGTACATCTATATTTGCTATCACCCTTTGCTTATGGTGTTGCAGTCAGCTTTCAATCTGCATGACAAGTTTCCTTTTCCAAGTCAATTTGAATTAATTTCGAGATTACAATTTTGTGCGACACCGTAATTAAAGGCGGGAGTGCAATCCAAACATAGAGCATCTACAGCTTTTCCTTCACTTATGAATGCTGTGATTCTATTTTTAAAAGCAGTTAATGACTGTGGCAAGGTGTATTCCTTCCAAACTAAGGCTGCTTGTTGCTTGTATCTTTTACAAAAGAAGAAGAGAGGAGCCAGACCCAGCAAGTATATGCAAAAGAAGGCACCTCCTGATGCCTTTTTGATCTCCATCATTCATGATAGCACCAGACAGTCATCAGAATAAAATCATAACGCAGGAACAGTCCCAGCACATACCATAGATAGCAGTAGCTGGAACGAGGAAGAGTTACCTCAGCCCAGCACGGCATGCATTTAGACAGACCAAAATGCCTTGCCTTACTGAAATAGCAGGTGAAATAAAGAAATGGGAAAGTTGCACCCTCCATTGAGCTCTTCGTTATTTGATTCCAGGTTCTTTTGCGCTCAGCATTGTGCCTGTGATCTGACATGCAGTCAAGCTCCAGCACTCAGATTAGACTGCCCTAGAGAGCAAAACATATGGGACAGCCTCATCAGAAAACATAACACCAGCAGCCACTTCTAGTATTACGTGTTAATCTAGTTAGGGGGAAAATTAGAATTAAATTTGCTTTAATATTTTTTATACGTAAAACAAACTTGCATGTATAAAATAGCTTTGGATCATTAACAGAGTGCTGCATATGCAGTCTGCTGAGACAACAGCTGGGACTGTTAACAGACCCAGGCTAAACAGGGTAAACGGCACTTCATACCTTGTATATCGTACACTAGGAGAAGGGTCTTCTCCCATTGGTCTTATTGTGCCTTCTTTTGGGGTTTTGATATACTTTATCTTGATCCCATCAAGAAATCTTAATCCTGGTCCATAAATGTTTTTTACAAGAGCTAAAAGTACCTTATCAGCTCTCCCCTCGGTTTTCTTTAACAATCACACAGTTACAGAGTGAATGAGACGTGCTGCAGAGGGATTAACTACTTCGACCGGATGGAAAAAGCTGTAGAGTTACAGGTGAGATTTTAATACCTGTCTCTTCTCAGCAACCTAGTGATATCATGTCTGTTCACCCTCCTGATTGCATGTGATAGATTCATATTATTCATGGGATCAGTAACTCATGGGATTCCCCCACTATCACCTTTTCCTTTCCCCCTCTCCCTCTTCAAAATGCATTTTCTAGGGTACACCATTAAACTGGAAAATGTAGCCTGTCAATAGGCTCAAAGTGTTCCTTGCAGCTCAGAATAGTGCTAAGGAGCTTGATCTGAAATTGTGGGTATAAAGAAAATTCAGGCAAATCAAGATCGGGTCAGAGTTTTCACAGAGAAAACTACCATTGCAGGCCACGCTTACAATCTTAATTAAACAATATTCATGCCTACCATTACTGAGGCTCTTTGTCAGAACTGCCAGCTTCTTGTTACATCTTTTGTCCTTTATAAGTAAGAAAACTTTGAAAGAGTGGCAGAATCTGTGAAAATATGATCTTAAGCCATATAAAGTACATGGTACTGAGTGCTGAAACAGATAGTCTACTTACTGATCAAAAATATCATAGACATGGTTCTTGCTTACTGCCTAGTGCCATCTATTGATGAAAAAGTTGAAGGCATTTGTTGCAAAACGTATGCTGGCAGCGACCTTCAGCTAGACAGAACAGGAGGGGGGAACCGGGTGCAGTCTCTCCACGGTACTTCTGCTGAGGTTGGGCTTTATGCCCGTTCCTCTTCCCAGACTCGGAAGATCTCCCGGGAGCTGCAAGAGGCAGGAGCTGTCCTTATGCTCGCTGTATGCCTTTGTACGGGCTCGGTATCTACTCCATTCCTGGTAGCACTTCTCCCTTATGCTCAATGCCAGTAGGGAATGGAGTGGTCAGTACTCCCCCAGGATCCATGTCGGATGGCAGGAGGCTTTTCCCATTCCACGCAGCAGACAACTGCAACCATCTAGCTGTGCTTCATTTCTCACCGAGTATTCTTTTAGCCAGGAAAGAAACATGACAGGTATGAATCAGTACCAGATTAGGAGACCTATTTAAGCCTCTGCACGCGACCCAGCTACCAGTGGAATTCAAGGATTCAGTGCTTTTGCTGAAACATTCGTGCACAGAGACAAGTAATACACCCAGCAGTGCCCCACTGGCCTCCAGCTGTTCTTCCAGAAGGGCATGAGTTTCTGCAGCTCATGTGTCGTATCAGCCAAACCATTGCGGACACCTCAAGCAACATTAGACTCCTGTGCTCAGACAACTGAGTCAAAGCACTGGACAATACCATCCATGTAGTTTTTTGGTTGATACTTTGCTCCAACTGAGACACACATGTTTGTTCAGTTGAATGACACCCTAAACACCTCTTACAATAGTGGAAGTATAGACACCAAGCTTATATGCAGCCATTTGAATATAGATGCCTTTATCTGGAGCTGAACCTGAGCTCATGTGTCCAAAAACCATCCAGCCACTCTATACAATGCCACTTGTTCAACACCTCCATTTAATTCTTTCCTTAACACATTGGTGTGATTGCAGTCCTGGCTCTGGTCAGGCACAAAAAAATACCTTCACTGAATTTTTAAAGCTTCCATCTGAAAGGTTTTATTTACCTATTAACAAGGGAGAAAAAAAAAAGTTTTGGAAGGATAAGCATAAAGGCTTTGGGATTTCTGTTTTACATTTGCAAAATGATGTTAGGAGCTATTCAATCCATCGCTCTTCCATTCTGTCTCCATCACGTACCAGGATTTGTTTACTGTTCCTGGAGGTAGTCATTGACAGCAGAAGACTATAGACAGCTAAGCAGGGGTGGCTTTATCTAAGTGAAGACATCAAAGGACTGGGCTAGATTTTAGATTATAAATTCCAGAGCAAAGAGACAATTTTGACATTCAGGGGCTCAAGGCCCTGGGAAGTGAAAGTTGTAAACTAGGAGTGAATGTGCATAACCTTATTGCTTTAAGTTCTGTGATTTTGTACAACAATTATGGAATAACTTTCTGAAGCAAAGTTATGGCTCCCAGAGTGTTGCAGGCATAACAAGTAAGTCAGACCTCTCAGGTAACCACAGGGGCGTAGAAGGCAGCAGTCCAGGGCACGATCTGAGAGCAGTGCAAGCTTACTGCGACAGAAGGATATTGATAGACATTGAACTGGGAATGCACTCTGAGTGGTGAAGAAAGATCAGAAGAGTTTAACCTCGCCACTGCAGTATCTAGACCGATGTAGAAAACCACCGTGGAGGCAGAGGACGCAAGGCAAGGGCACAGAGTCAGCTGAAACTCTTTCTGCAATAGCCACACCGAGCACCCGCAGAGTGCGAACGGAGCAGCAGGTGGGCTCTTCTAGTCCTCCACTAACCCAAGTGATTGAGTGGTTATCAAACTCCTTAAAACTGGTCAGATTGTTTTGCTGCCAAAATATGCTGTCTCTGAGCCTTTCCACTCGCATAGTTAGGCCCTATCTACCAATTGAAGACGTTAATCTTTTCATGGCTAGCTTATTCCCACCCAACCTGATTGTGTGTAGCAATAAAATACAACAGATACTTCTTTTCTGAACTTTTAACTCTGCGTCTGCCTTCAAATCACATTAGAGACTCTCAGCAGGTATGATAGTCCCATTGAGATAGACACCCCACTGGGATCATACATAACAAAACTCTGTCTCCAAGTTTTAGTGATGTGCTATGCACAACATTGTATATTTCCAGACCAGGGTCAAAATGAGCAGTTGCCAAGGCAGAATTAGTCTGGTTAATGAGGCTTTCATTCAGGAAAATAAGAGAAAGTGATTCCTCATATCTCTGTTTCCATATAATAGCTACTTTTGTATAATGATCAGAGTAGGGTAAAATATTGTTAGTGGTTCAGAAGAACCAAGTAATAAAAGGGCTTGAGTAGCTTGGAGGGAAGAGAATGCACTGAACTTTAAAAGATACTTAATGCATCCATAAATAAACTAAGATAGTATTATACACAGCTCATGTAGACTCATAAGGAGCACTAAGAAGAAGAAAGTAATGACTCACAAGAAAATAAAAATTAAGAAGGACAAAAATACACATTTACTCTCTCCCCCCCAACCCCCCAAATCTCAGTAAAGACCAGGAGGGTGTCCTTAACTTGTACTCTCTACAAAAACCCTGCGGTACTTATTTGGCAAATGAAAAAGTCCTTGAAATTTTCCTAATGCTACATTTCATTGCTATGTGCTTTTTTCCCTCCTAATGAATACCATGATATCCCTAATGTAGAATGTACAGAGATATTGTTTTCTTTATATACATGAATTACTAGTCCAATTGGTCAGAAATGCTTAAACGGTACAACAATTTTTGGTTTTATAATGGCTTTTCTCCCAAGCAGTGATTTTTAAAAGCAATAATTGAACATCTGCAGCCTCCCAAACTCCAGTGCTTTCACTAAAACTGAAATTTGTCCCCTATCTACTTTTCCTTCAGTCATAGGACAGAAAAAAGAGAAGAAAACATTGGGGGAGGAGGGGAAGGAAAACCAGAAGAAATACGATAGGGATTGATGTTGACAGAAGAATCCCTGGGTTCCCGTCTCTCCTCTGAGCACTCTCTATTCATGTCATTCATGCCTATGTGTTACACAGTATGAAGTCAGTGAGCAGCCCTTGGAGCCAAGAAGGGAAACCATGGGGTTATCCCAACTATTCAGCTACAACAGTGCTCTCTTTGTCTTCTGATTCCTGTGAAGCACTTGTTATTTCATGGGAAGCAGAGTAACTTCAACAGGACGGATTTAGGTTGTTCTCACTGGTACGCTACCACTCCAGATGTTGCTGGAGCGGGAGGGCTTGTGTTCTTTCAGGCAGAAGAGGGCACTCTTTTGTGTCCCAGATCACCCTTTTAGTACTAGATACATGTGAGTGTTCTCATTTGATTTTTAAGGTAAAAGGGGACTAACGAGTGTACTTTCTCTGCAGATCACCTGCAGATCTTCATCTGGAGATCACCTCCAGATTAGCTTCACTAGGGCAGGCATACAGAGGAGCACCAAGTTTAGGGTTCTCCTGAGGATGATGGATAAGATGGAAAATGAAAAGCACTGTTCTGGAAAACTCAAGAGTTCATGTCTAGTTTTTGCTTAAAATTTATTGACTTAAATCACATTCTCCAAAATAGTTTTGACTCTAAATACTAAACAGAACATCTCTGAGCCACAGATGGGATTCCCCAGGTGATGGTAGAAGAGAGGGCTGGGGGCCAGGAGGGAGTAGCAGGAGGACCCCCAGTCCAGCAGCCTCGTGGCTCGCTGTCCTGCCAGATACCTAGCAAAGCTGAGTTTGGGGACACTTTGGCTGTGGCTGTGAGTAGCAGAAGTAACACGGCCTCAGTGTCAGGGAGCAGCAGCACAGCCAGGGCTTCCAGGTCACAGCAGCTTCCTCCTGGCTGCCCACACCAGCTGTTTGCATCAAATGAGCTGTCTTAGCACTGACCACGGTTTTTCCTCGTTGGCACTTAGGGCCACACACGGGTCAATAGCAGTGGTGGTAAACTGGTTACCAACAACAGGCAATAAGTAAGCAACTTTTTCATGGACAAAACAAGGCTTTTCTCTACCTTGGTGCTTTCTTAAACTGAAATGTCACTCTGCAGCTCTTCATATAGATCCATGCATACTAACAGTGGAGATACTCTCAGTGTCCTATACCCAGGCTCAACATTGGTCAAGACTTCCCTCGTTAAAAGCATGAAAGTCTGTTCTTTGCAGTCACATGCGATGCTGCAGCCCTGACAGAATGGTACTGCCCTACGCCAGCAACAGAAAGCAAGAAGGGAGACTTATGGTTGTAAACCTTGTGTTGAAAGGAAAAGCCATATTTAGGAGTGGAGCCAGACCCTCTATTTTAAACTATGACACAGTCAGAACCCAAATTCCTTATGGACAAATGCTGAAACTCTTAATCTGCAATAGTGTTTCCACAACTAATGGTGAAGATTAATGCTTCTGTTTCCCTTTTTTTCCCATCAGAGTGACTATTTTCCAAAGGTGACTTCTTTTTTAACAACTGTGCTCTACAGACATAGTGTTTTGCACAAGGGTAATTCAGAAAGGTAAAATTATTTGAATTGCAAAATGGTAATCTTGTTTTAGATTAGAATAGATATATCTACAAACTATGCTATTCTGCAGAAAATGTGCAGTAAGATATGCCAGTCTGCTTGATCAGTAGGCACAAAATCTCTGTCTCTGGCAGTAGGTGAGTACATGGGTGCAGCTCTGTTGATAAAGTTTGTTGGTTTGTGAAGCTGTATAAGCAGAGCTGGTGGCGTTGGTGTAGCTAGATGTACCCAAATCTTCCTATCAGAGAGAGCTTATTTCAGCTGACTGAAGCCTTAAGAAAAAGTCTAAGTTTTCCACCCAGATAAGGCTTTTTTTATGCATTGAAAAAAATGAATTCAGGTGACAATATGTTTATTGGTATTGGAAATATCTTTACAATGTTTTATTGAGATGCTATAGTGATGCTGCGGTCTCAGGTGAGGACTGGTCTCAACATGCTCTTTGATAAGTCGTGTGAAAAATTCCTCCAAACATGGTCAAATTTGACCACAAGTAATCCCACAAATGCAGCAAAGACTGTTGAGATTTTATTCAAATAATTTTAATATCCCACCTGCAGTGGCTATGTCATATCTCCTTGTGGCTTCTCCTTACTTACCAGATCTGATATGGCGTGTCCTCAGAATGAAAAATCTTTTTCCATTTTGGGCTATGGCAACTGTATTATATTTTCTCCACAGTTTCTCTCCAGTCCTTCTGCCAGGGTTTTGCAGGTGTAAGAAAAGAGAAAACACATTATTTCACCTCTATTTGCCATATTTGTTCCTCCACTCTTTTTTTCTTTCCGCAGAGTTCAGTATAAGGGACAGACCTCTGAGGGGCAGTGCGGTGAAGGGTAGCAGTATCCTTACAAATCTGCTGCTGCAGAACTGAAACAGTGTGTAGTGAATGAGGTTGGCGGTTGCAGGAAGGGACCGGGTGATCTCATGGGTAAGGGAACTGAACATTGCCCCATTTCTGTCAGCTTCAAAGCTGGGAAATGGATTCTGCGCCACCCTCCATCACAGATTTTATGTGATACTGACCCAGGCATTTAAACACAGTTGCTCACTGCTGGGCAATCACTGTACCAAACATCTTTCTCTTCTGGTTAGCCAACATGAGACAATCAGGGCCAGGCTTGCAGAAACACCAGATGATAACCTCTGACATTTTCTTCTTCCAACCGTACATCATCTCATCCATCGGTACTCTGTTTCTCACTCTCTTTTTCCATCTGCCTATTAACAAGATGGGTCTTTCTGTGGGATTCCTGGATTTAACTTTATTATAAGGGGTGCATATAACAATGCGTCTGTCAGTCTGGCTGGAGTCTGTTTTAGGTTGAGTAACACTGAACAGTGCTAAGTAATGTTAATGCTACCGAGTTAAGAGTTAAGGTAGTGCTGTCGACCCAAGCAGTAGTTGCATTAGTGTTACAGATACTACCTGCTTCCAAGCAGTCGTTTGCAAGCTGGGACAGCTCCAGACCTGAGAAGGCACACGGCACCGGCTCTGTTGTATGTATCTGTATGTCACACATGTAAGCATCCCATAAAAACAATGCAGTAAACTGGGATGAATTTGGTACCTAAGAGAAGCTTCAGCCGGGGAACAAAAGGCTCTACTGGTTATCAGCTGGCCAGGAATTTGCCACTGTTGTGCTGCCTGGGTGACGGAAGCCTCAGTGACAGTATTGACTGAACCGTGTGAGACAGAGAGGTCAGGCTGCCTGGCAGAGGCGGCTTTTGAGGGAGAGCCATCAGCACAGTAAATGCGACTATAAAATTAGCTTCATTTTTTACCTAAGGAATGATAGCTTCCTGATTAAATCCCTGGTTTAATCTCCTATTCTACTAGGCAAGTTCTGATTGACCTTGGAGTGACACTGAAAAATGAAATCCTGCTTTCAACTAGTTTAACAGCTCCACCAGAGCCCAGACGTGCAGCTCTTCTCCAGCAGACTTTCAAAGGTGTTTAGAAGCCCCAGGGTGAAGGCTGGCATTTAGCAGACAGACAAATAAGCATAAACAGGTTCTAATAAACTCCCTTTGAAAATTAGATACTCAGCCTGTGCAGGCATTTCTCAATAACCCAGCAGGTGCTGATCTCCATAAGTTTTTGAAAAAATGTAGCTGCTTCTGCCTTCTTTTTAGCTGCTCACTTTAATAGTACACCCCTAATGCACTGAGGTGCAATGACTATAAATTCACTACCATCTATGAACTGTTCAAGCCTGGAATAATGAGCAAACTTTTCAGTCTCTGTGTAAGGATGCAAGGAACAAATGTTATAGAGCTGACCATATTGCTGAATTTCTTGCACTGATGATAAATGCACAGGAGAGGGGGCTGTAGGACCAGATTGATTTTCACTAAAGGAGCCTTGCAAACCTGAACACATGACGATGGATAAAGGATGACAGAAATAATGAGAAAATAGCTTGAACTTAAATGTCAGCCTTTTTTTTTTAAATTTTTCTAAATAATTTTGTGTTATATGTAGCCAAGACATAAGGACTTTACCATCAATGAATGCTCTCAATCTTACCTGTATGTTCCAGCTGCAGAAATATGTCTTACGAAGACTCTTGACTGCTTCGTGTGACATAAACACCTTCGAGGATTATGAGATCAGCGTGGCATAAGTGTTGGTGAGTGCAGAAGGGGCAGCCAAGTGGAAAACGGGTTACTGGAACTGCTGAGATAGGTCAGCTTGAAAGGTGGGAATTGGAGAGCAATCAAGATAATTTTACATTCATCCAGTAGAGGCATGGAGTTCAGAGATAAAAAAGAAAAATAACTTTCCTACCTTAATATGTCTGTTCTTGTCGCTTTGTTGTGTGCACAAGGACTGTCACAGGTTGCTTCTCTTTCAACTTTTTTCAACTGAATTTACAAAGAGTGTAGCAATAATGGTCGCATCCCCCCCAAGTTACAAATTTTCTAAGATTATCCCTGATCTGATTATGGTGGTTAAAACACTGCACCATGAGATAACTTTCTGAAAGGTATTCTAAAAGATCAACAAAGAAGATGGCCTCAGCAGATTTAAACATAGAAATCCACTATAAATGCTCCCTCAAGTATAAAAGAACTAGTAAAAGAAAGCTCCCAGCAACATTTACCAGGAGTACCTATCATGACTTCATGAATGATCTGAACTGTTGTCCAAAACTGTAGTATATGTGCTGATGTTTTGCTTCCCACATGCAGGGTACTTTGTCATGTTCAGACACAGTTTGTCTTCTTAAACTGAGCTTTTGGAGGCTATGTCTTCTGTAGTACCCAACTTATAGACTCTAATGCAGCCTTGGTATCACATTGCAGGTGCCTCTGATGCCATTATCAGAGTTAGACCACATATTACTGATCTCTTTTGGTAATATCTATGATGTGCTTAGAATCACAGACATCGATCTTTAAAATCATAAAAGACAGAAATTTAAGTGTCATTTTCCGTAGAAAACTGACCCTGTGGAATTGTATTTTTTGCAGGTTTTATCACTTTATCTTCTACGGTAATGAGAAGTTGGTGCTCTTGATTGAAGGGCTTGGCCAACAACCAATTCACAGAAATGTTTTGGAATTTTTTCTAGCTCAGAATGAATACCTGAGGATTTTTTGCATCTTTACATAGATATCGTTAATGACTTGTGTTTGTTTTTCATCTGACCATTATACTTTTCAGCCCGTGCATACTTATAACTCACGATGCATAACTATGAGACCATCTGAATAATGGATATTTAGCATCAGTGAAACTATGCATAGAAATGTATTCCTGGACCTGCTGCACAGACTGGCAGAAGTGAAGAAAAGTGGGCTTCTTCTACCCCGTGCCTAAACAGGGACTTAGATGAGAGGGGATGATTTGCCTTCCTGTTGCAAGGTCTCCGTTGCTTGGGAGAAAGTCAGGACTAGGTCACCTTTTAGGTAACCAATGTTAGATGAAATGAAACTCCTGGTCGGGGCTACATCAGACCTTGTTTGAAGTGAAAAATTCCCTGCATATTTTTTCAGTAACCTTGGTAAATTTTGGCTCTTATTTTCCTCCCAAGCCCTATTATGAGAGGAGAAAAGCTATGTCCCTGAAGGCTTGACTAAAGCAGATGCCATGGTTATTTTCATTAAAAAATACAGTGGGAGGAGGAACTGTACCCAGCTTTTACACAGTAGGTGACTTATTAGATAGCTCACTCAAGATGTGGGGGATCTACATCAAAGCGATTCAGTGGGAAACAGAAAAGCAGGCAGGCAAAGCTGCCGTCCCTGACAGCATGATGACTACAAGTACAGCTCTGTTAAGCTGCGGTTTCAGTGAGGCCAAGTGATCACAGAGTATGATTAAGACAACAAAACACACTGCAAGATAGCCAAGGATACAAATCTTTCATTAGTATTTGGTCTTGGACATAACGGAGGATGTTGGAGCTGTTGTGAGTTGTGACTTACCTTTCTACATCAGGGTGAGTAAATCCTTTAATTCCTCCCCGCCTGCATTCCTCAGTTTGCAAATTGGTTTTGCAAATGTGGGACTGTCCTGGCTGTGCTTATACTGCCTGAAAGAGTAAACTGCAGACAAGTAAAGACAGGGCAAGCTGTGGCTCCTTGCCCACCTCTTACAGCATCTCCCCACCTCCCGAGACAGCCAGCAGCACAGATGAAGCCCACAGACCGCTCATCCCGAGGGCCTCTGAATGACACATGCTGGCAGCCCTGAGCCCCAGCTGGCCACGGCTCTGTCTGAAGGGGAGACTTAATAACCCATCTATGACTGGCTACCGAATATACCAACATTTTTTGCTGACCGTTTCTCATCTTAGGTTCCCTATTCTTTATTTTTATGAAGTCCCATTCATAAAGCCTCAATGTAAACTGTGCACAAAAGATGCTTGCAGAAAAGTTTAAATAGTCTCACAGTATCCAAAAACGGTGCTGAAATCTCTTGCACGCAATCTCCTGCCACCTCATCTATGAGCTCCCTAACAGATATAAGCAAGTTAAGTGAGGCATGATTTTCTGTATTAGACCAGCTGGTAGGACTGCAGAGAACAAGCAAGCTTTCAAGCACAGAAGCCCTTCTTCCCATCTCAGGGAAAAGCTCCTGATTTGGAGTAAAGAAAGGCCTGTGTGTCCCAGACAGAGGCATCTGTCTGAGCCCAGAGGAAGCGTCCTGTGCCCAGAGCCACCGTGCCTTTGCTCCAGCACTGCCCAATGGGTTTTGCTGCCGTATCAGTCAGCCTAACAAAAGGTATTATTTCTTCTTCAAAAATTGCTGCATCTACATTCTTAGACTATCACAATTACAACAGTGTTGCCATTTATATAAAATAAAACCCTAAATCATCCCACTAACAGGGAGCGATTTGTTCCCTGCCTCGGTTGCCTTTTGTCTTTCAGTGAATGTAACCCTGTCCCTATTGCCCATGTCTGCATCAAATGGATGCTGAGAGAGCATCACATGAAATTAAAAGTTTCCTTTGGAAACACCTACCTTCAGTGATTTTGCAGGGTCTGTTTTCCTCCCTCCTCCAAATAGCAGCTGCTGAAAATTTTAAAGGTCTGTTTAACCTTCAGCATTTTTATACGGTTCTTGCATTAAGGAGAGGAGGAAAGAAGGAAGGCAGGAAGAGAGGAGGGAACAGCAAGCACTATGCTACTCGTGCTCATGGTTTATTTTGTATAATGCTTGCTGTGTAGCAGTCCATCTAGCGCATTGTGCTCTTGCCAAAGGCAGTCATAAATGATTGCTCAAGGAAGAGTAAGAACAAGACAAGTAGGTGCAATGCAGACATCTAATGCTCTTCCAGCCATCAATTTTTTCCAGCTTGGGGACTTTCAGGGCTAGATATAGCTTCTATGCATTTAGTATCTCCTCTATGAACTTGTTCCAGATCCCCTTTTAACATCTGCCTCTTTTGGTTGAGAAGTTAGATCCACATCTCACAGTGGAAAGAATCACCTCCTTACTTTACGTGCACATACATTGAATTTTATCTGCCATTTTGCTGCCAGCTCCCTCAGTCCTGTAAAGTCTTCCTGCATCTCACAGTTAGCCTTACTACCTTAAACAAATTAGGATCATCCACAATCTTTCTTTGCCGCTGACTGAACTTTGGTTGCCTATGAATATGTTGAACAGTACAGACCTCTGGATGGATCTGAACTACATTGGTAAAGTCATCCTGCCTTCAAGGACTGACCGTTTCTTCTAATTCAGTTTTGTATTCCTAAACGAGTTTTTTATACTTTCTCTTCTACAGTAGCTACTTAGTTACTGTATTTTAGATGTCTGGTCTGCTGCAAAACTGGAATATATATATATATATATATATATGGCCATCAGTGTACCATATGGCAGAGTATACATGCAGGTATGCAAGCACAGGAGTAAGATGAGATGACAAGGTTGATATGATCTACTAGGCTGTCTCTCCCAGTGCTTTCAAGGATAACTTCTGCAACTTTGGACTGCATCTAGCCACCTGGAGTTAGAAAAAGAGCATTCGAGATTGATTACTGGGGAAAAAAAAAAACACGAAGGCACCTAGTCTTCCATCTTCTGAGGTGGTCTGCACACCCTCTAGGCCTAAGGAGTGACAAAAGCCCAAGTCCACTGAAGGATCCATGAAGCAGCACAGCCTAGCCAGCCTGGGTTTGCACCCCAGCACTGCCTAGCTGAGCTGCTAAGCATCTTCATACGCTCTGCGTGACAGCAGGGAGCCCCACTTCCCTGTCACACAGTTGCAGAACAGCTGTGCTGAGATGTCCTGCTCACCAGAGCTGAGCAAACATGCTCTTCTCACCAGGGTTGGGCTATGGCCAGAGTCAAAAAGTGCCTTTTGTACACCACCCCAGCAGAGACCTGCCTGGGTAGTGTGGTTGCAATGGCTGGACTTCCCCCGGCTCTTGTCTCAGACATACAGTGTCTCCCCTCCCTTCTCCATCCTGAGCTCTTCTCCATTACTGGTGATTGTCAGCTGACAAAATCTCCCTGGCAGCCAGTTTCAGCAGAGCTGGAAAAGCTCGAGACAATAACATTGTACCTCACTGGCTGGCATCCCACAATTGTGTGCATCTGACTCTAATTTTGTCCCAGGGCAGCTCCTTGTTTTCCTTTCCTTCCCACCCCCAGTCCAAAAGAAAATAAAAGTCAGCAGAGCTTATTCTAGCCAGCTGGCCACCTTAAACAGACACCAGCCCTGCTTGTAGCCCAGACACATCAATACTCAGACAGAGACAACTCTAAGATCCATGGGTTTTATCAGGATACAAAATATCGTGTTGTAGCTACTGCGCTGCCCCACTCCACTGCCACCAGTGTAAGTGCCACCTACTATCAAATGCTCTGTCCTTATCCTCACCACCTTTCTCTTCCTCCACTGGCCTTTGGCAAGGGTCCTGGTAAAGTCCTCCTCGGTATGACCATTTCACTGGCATTCCTGGGAGCGAGAGAGTGCTCTCAGGCAAACAGTCTTGCTCTGGAGAGCAAGGACATATAGATGATAGATAAAGAATATAGGGAATGCAGGGCAGCAGGTTTTGGACCAGTACTTTTTTGATTCTGTATGCATTGCTGAAACATAAAGCAGAGCCCTGGCCCTGGAATGCCTTAAGGATGTCATCCCTCTAAACACTCCATGAAACTAAGAGTTTAAAGCTGCTGCTGGACCAGAGGAGAAGACAGGGTGGGCCAGGAAGACCCTTTAGCAGGGGCAACGTGTCCCAGTTTCTCTGGGGGACCCTGTGGTGCTGCTGAAGGCAACTGGGGGGGGTGGATGCCTGGGTAGAGCTCGCCCATGACTCATGTGTGGGCTGGAGTGGAGGAGTATGGCAGTCCCTGCAGCTGAGGGAGGTTTCTTCAGAGGCCCAAGCCTGGAAACGTGCTAAGCCTCAGGCCTGCTCTATTTTCTTGTTAAATGACCTGCTTCGGGCTATTCTAGAGTTGTTCAGCAACTCTTTTGTCAAAAGCAGCTGGTGTGACTTCTGCACTGCCCTGGGGTATGGAGCCTGCAGGGAGGCTTCTCTCTGCAGCATCAGGGACATCTTCTTCACCTCAGCCTCTGTGGGAGAAAAGAACGAATTTATTTCAGGAACGGAATAACAACAACAGGCTTCGTCACTTGCCAGAAATAGTGCGCAGCTTTTGTCTCCTGACTTGCTACCCTGAGGAGAGGACTCGCTCCTGGAGCCCCAGCCATCCGGTGCTTACCCTGCATGGAAACCCAAGGCAGGTGTCCACAGCCGTGTTCCTGGCACTGGAAAGCTCTGGCTGGCCCAGGCCTGGGGATACTTTTAAGAGGGGTACCAGGTGGGGTCCCCCCAGGTATAAGAGAGGGATCCCACAGGTCTCTGGTTCTTAGGTTTGCATGGGGACAGCTAGGTTTGCAAAGTGAGCACTCACCACATGGAAGTACAGACAGGTTCAGAGGAAAATTCATGAAGAACAAACCCTCCGAGACCCCGAGTTTCTTCAACCAGTGCCAAGGAAAGGCTGGCACCAGCAGAGGTTGAGCAGAGCCAGTTCTGTAGGTGGCACCCTCAGTTACGGGCTGACCTGTGCAGACAAGTGTTTCTCTGTGATAATAGAACTTTTGTGAACCAGGGTGGCAGCTATGGTTCTTTCCAACTTTTAAGCAATATAACAATTAAGAATTGTTAGTATTATGTTTCTTCCTTTCCAAATTGAAAGAAACCAAATTAGGACATTTCTACCTGGTAGCAAATAAAAATAAAATTAAATTATGTTCTTTCCTTCCAGTGATGTATTGATAACTTAAAAAAAAAAAAAAAAAAAGACAAGGTGGTTGTTTGGTAAATAAAAGCTTAGGTAAACTTGCCTATTTGACAGGTAGCAATAAATAAATAATTTCTTTATAGCTCCACATTGAAGCAGATAAAATCCATTTCCCCATGTTTCTCCTTGGCTACCCCATGGGTCTCCATCTTGCCCACCCCATGGCTCTCTATCTTGCCCTTATATTCAATACATAGTAAGATATTTTCACTACAGACTCATTTATGCTTTTTATTCCAAGGCCAGAAGCACACCACACATGAATTTAGGTACTACTACTGAATTTCCCAGGGAATGGAAAAACAGACAGAAAACTCAGATTACTCACCATTAAGTGTCTTCCAAATAGTTTGGCAAAAGCATTCTACATTTTCTGTCACTAAATAAACAGTTCTAAACGTTTTGAAGTTTCAGTCACTAGGGACCCCCAGTGACGTTAATTCTCCTGGAATGTCATTTGACCGGTTATACCGAATGGGTTGTTTTCTTTGTCAGTGGATGGAGCTTCTCCTTTATATAAAATAGTAAACAATAATCATTACAATTCTTCATAAAATCTTCTAAAATGAAATATTAAGTTTTTACTTTCTTGTGTGCTTTTGAGGATGTTTAGCTGAATGTATAAGATGGAAAATTTCCCTACAAAGCAGAAAACGCACCAGGGCCAAGGGGACGCTGAAGACAAACAACTGAAAATCATCTATCAGATCCTAACTAATACTTCTTCATAAAAGGCACTTATAGCAGAAAAATAATTATGGAAATCATCCTCCTTCTGCCCGAATCTGTAGAAAAGCACGGGAAAAAAAAAAAACTTTAATTGTGTCTGCAGCAGGAAAACCAAGGTGCGGTACTTTTTGCCTGTGCCACATGAGTGGTGATTCAGTAACTGGTGTAGCAGGGAGGCTCCAGACCTTCTCCCATATGCGTAAACCCTATCTCTGGTGGTGCATATCGTGTCTCTCCCATTAAAGAGTAAAGTGAGGCAGTAGATCTTCACCCTGCTCCCCTTTCAGACCCTGGCTCTCTCTGCCCCCTGTACCTGGAAGGCTGGAGGCAATGCCACGGGGCAATGACCTGGAGGCTGATCCTGCAGAGCAGGAAGACGGGGAAAGTCCCCATTTAAGAAAAACATTTAAGGAAATTTACAATCGAAGACAATGTTAACGTTCCATTGAAAGCAAGAGGACTGAAGAACATTTTTAAGCCCCATTATCTTCAATGACTATTAAATATGTGATTAAAGGTAAACACATAATTTTGTGAATAAGAATTCTTTAATGACCCTTAAATCTACAGCTGTCTCATCAACGTTATCTAGAGTGGAACCAGAAATGATTCCCAGTAATCTGAGGCTAAACTACTTGAAAATTAAACTTTATGATGAGCAAGGGACAATGATTCATGTTAGAGATCTACAGTTCCCTTTCTTCCTGTCAAAACTGAACCTAAATCTTCCCCTCACACATACAAAATCCTTAAGGGTTTTTATTGCCCATTTTTATTGCTTTATTTATAGTTTTTATTTTCTTTTTAAAACTAGAGAGAAGTTATCTAATGACTATGTTTGCCCAGATCAAGACTTCATAAAACCCTCTTAAAAATTGATGGTCTCATAAAGTAGCAGTCAAACATGCAGAAATTGTAAATGTCATAGCTTAACTGAGCAAATCTACAAAAGAAAACCTACGTAGCTTTAAAACATCAGCAGCATGCCCTGCCAGCTCTCATCCCACTCCACGTAGGTGTGGTATCCTACAGCGTCCCATCTGCCAGAGCAGCGTCAGCACAGGCGCTGCTGACTCTCAGCACTGCTGGTGAGCTGAGGGCCACACGTGGGGCAGGTGACTGCACAGACAATGCCCAGAGGTGGGCAGGCACGGAGCCCTGGTCCCATGTCCCAGCGGTGTGTGGAAAATACCCCAAATCTCAGAACCAATAGTCAAGGTCCTGTATTCGTGAGCAGTGTCAGTCAACCTTTTCATAGTGCTGACTTCTTATTCAAGTCTTTCCAGGGTGTTCGCTATTCCCTACGTACTTGTTGAAAGTAAACTGTGAGGGGAGAAAGCCTTGATCTTATAATCTTTGACAACTTGACATTCCATAATTATACTGGAATTTGTTTTCTTTAAAATTGTAAGGCAGGACTAGAACTGTAGCTCTTGTCTTTTTTGTCTCCTCATCTCTAGGCTTCATCACCTTCTGAGATACAAAGATCTGTGAATAAAACAAAAATTTGCAACAAGAATTTTAAATGTATTGTGTTTTGGGTTTTTTCAATAAAATAAGAAAAAAACTAAAGAATGCATTTAAAATTTCTTGCCTTTGCCCTTGTACTCCACTTCTACCTTTTTGTACATCACACTGAAGAAGAGAGAAGTTAAGGGCTGCGCTACAGAATGAGAGGTCATTAGTATTTTTGGCTCTTCCTAATCTGAAAGGTGAAATGTTTTTTATTATTTTTAAGAAGAAAATTTGCTTTTCTCTCCTGAAACATATTCTCCACCTTTCTAGTCCATAGGGTTATACACTTTTATACTCTGGAAGTCTGATTTGGCTGTTCCCCAACGTTGTCATTCTAGTAGTTCTCACCTTAAACACAAGATATCAGTTTTTCAGCCTAAACATCTTTAAGCAGGTCAAAAATGTTTTCGGCATTGGATAAATTCTAGTATTACTGAAAGAAGAAAAACACTAAAAAAATAAGCAAGTAATGATTGCATAATCTCTTTGATTGGTATGACAAGGCTTTGACCATTACTTCTTTGTGTTTCTAAATTACTGCCATGCTGGAGATGCCAGACTAGGAAATTGGATCTGACTCTCCATATCCTGAGTGGCAAACGGCAGAACAGAGCACCATCATTCGATCTTGGTAAATTTTATTTCATCACTGGAGGCCTGCTGTGTCCCTTTTATATCCTTCTGAAAGACTGTACAAATGGGAGACACAGACTGAAAGATAAATGTAGAATTATGGGTTTGGAATAAAACTTAAAATCTTTCTGTTTAGGTAAACTCTTCTCTGAAAGCAGAGATTTTTTAAAATAGTCTATGGTCCATTGTACAAAAGTAGCAATGGTTCTGAGGCATGAAGCTGGATCTAGACCTAAATGTTCCCAAAGCTTAAAGCTTTTAATGTACAGTATTGTGGCTCAAGACTAATGCTACAATGGAAAAGTGCTTTTGTTCTTAAGCTGTGGTCTCAGACCCAGCTCTAAACACATGCGACCCCGCTGCCAGCTGAAGGACCAGTTAGCCCTTGAAGGAGCGTATTCCTGGTTTGAAACTGCAGAATGACACTCACACACGTTGTGCTTTCTTAACAACTGCTCTGTAGCTTTTACTATCATATGCATTTAATAAAATTGCTTTTTTGCACATGCTCCATGTTGATTTTACACGTGGTCCTACATTCACAAAAGGTTTCCTTTCTAGTCAACTTAGGTGTTTCAATGATGATTTGACTGTAGATCTCAGAGCTGGCAGGGAAGGGAATTCAGGCTTGTAGGTATTGACTTGGTAGGTGAAGGAAAACTCTCACACCGAGTTTTCATATATTGTTTATGATACAAGCTAGAAAATATTAATCACAGTACTATATGTGTACTAAATGCATTTTAAAACAAACGTTAAACCCCTCTCTGTTTGGTTTCCTTTAGGCTACAGCCAATGCCATTTGAATGCTTCAGGATTTGAAATCATAACACCCTCCTGTCTGCAGTCGAGGCATTCTCCCCCAGCCCAGAAGAGAACAGAATTAAAACACTTACAGTGGTTCCTTACTTTGGTGCAGAGCTTAAAGATGATCAGTGAAGGAATAAAAAAATATGAGCATTACAACAAAACCTGCAAAGCAAAAATCCGTAGCGGACAACAACATAATCGCTTAATGTATGGCAGGATATCAGGAGGGAGAATAATGTCCTGGAAACCTCCACTTTCAAAAATGGAGAAAGAAAATTGAGAAACAAAGAGATCTGTACTGATAAAGTCACCGAGGTGGTGATTCAGGAAGCAAACCTGTAGAGGAGCAGAGGCAGGACTTCCAGAAAAGAGGGGCAGAACAGGCAACCTACTTGTTTTCCTCCTGAATTCTCTGCAACAGGATTTCCTCATCACATCATGTGGAGCCATGTAAATATGCCCCCTTTGGCTACGTGACAGGAATCATTTCCTCCGCCGTGCTTGCAGGGAAGGAAAGCAAAAAAGAGAGGTCAGGATCTTGGGGATTTGTATTAGCAGATAGCACTTAGTCAGGAAAGGGATAAAGATTACAGGGGAAGTGGTGCTATTGGTCTGTAATTCTTTTCTGTCACACATACGTTTTATGTTAATCATAAGAAATATGTGGCAAAATTTAATCTTTACTATTCTTCACTTTCAATTTCTAATTGGTGCTTAATGCAGGATATAAAGATTTCAAAATGTACTTAGAATAAGTTCATGAGCTAAAATTTTCTTAGTATCCACAGATGTGAAAGTAAAAAATTTTCTGCCCAAGTTTTCAAATAATTTTGTATGTATCTCCACCCCACCCCCTCAAAAAAAAAGAAAAATTGAAAATAGGTATTTTAAATGATGGCAAATTTATTGGCACAGTCTTAGCTATGTTCACATAGCTCTCCTTCACATATCTAATACTGAATAATAGCATAGATTAGATTGTTTAGCTTCAGCGTTACTGCACATTGTACCACACAACCAAGGAGAGTTAAAATGGTATGACCGTGTGCCTAGGTCATCTTCTGACTTTCTGAACTGAAAGTTCAAGGCATCTATTTTCAGCAGCATAAGAAGCGTGGAACTTGCCTAAATGAAAGCAAGGCAACAGCTGCGCTGGAATGCTTTAAGTGCTGTAACCCCATTCACATGGATGTAGTTTTGCCAGTTTAAACACTTAAGCTGCTGTGCTTTATTCCCAAATAGGAAAGGGAAAAGACTGCTCCAGTATTAGAGCATCCAACATACCTACACCCACACTGGGAACCGCATCAGTATAACTCCCAGGCAAAAAATTGCACTGCAAGAAAAACTGTTAACCTGGAAGAAGCACGTAGGCTTCCTTCATAGTCTGTTTGCAGGACTTGCTGTGATTGTTGCCGATAACATTTCTGTGTATCTCGGTGCTCCAGCAGACCTGGGACCCCAATCCATGCTTAACACAGTCACACAGAGAAAGCCCAGATTCCTGCAGCAGCACCATGCCTAAGCACTCCAGCGACGTGAAAAACTGCTTTTTTTAGGTCTGGTCAACATGCAGTTTTGCTGGTTACGAATGGATTCATAAAAGCCAACACCGAAAGGACTCTTCTAATAGGTCTGAGTCTTAATTCCGATATATGTAATATGTACAGAGTACACACAGTGCATGTTTGAGGGGAAGATAACTTCTAGAAAAGCATCAATCCTTGAAGACTTTAAGCACTACAAAATCTATTACATCTGTTGAGACATAGTAGTTTATTTTTTATTATATTAAGATATTTTATTTGAAAAAGAATAACACAAACTCCTTTGTGTAACTGCTCTGTCCTTATTGTTAGTCACTGTATTTATTTCCACCCTACTCATGAAATTATTGAGCAGTGGCAAGACTCACATTAATCCCTATTGAACTCTACTGGAAACATCCCCACCTGATGATCCTTTCTTACCTATAGTTCCTTCGTGATTTCAGTTACCAGGTTTTCATCTATTTTACATGTGTACTACTTCAGTTGCAATGTGATGTGTTTTAAAACAGAATACTATGCACCATTAAGATAAACCACCAATTTTTAAATACATGCATACTTAGTCAGTTTTAGACATTTTAGACCCATTTCTTGTCCTGTTGATGTGACTAATGAAGCTAGGAAGACATTATCTAGAGGTACGTGATGTTCACATATGCTGCTAACTGATTTATTTAAGTAAAAGTGTCTTGGCTTGGGCATTTGTTCATTGGCATTGACACAGGTTATACCAGTTTACCTTTACTGGCTCTGAATTGCATCAATTTAACTTCACTGATTTAAAATCATGCTGTTAGGGCTGTGTTCAGATCAATTCTTAGCTTACAAAAATTCACCATAAATCTTGCAGTTTTGTCCTGAAGGAACCACAGATAAATGTTTTCGCTGAACAATAAGAAGTATTCAATAAATGCTCTTCATTAGTGTCGGCAGCATAAAGAAAGCCTACAGCCGTTTCACATACGAGTCGGTTAACCCGTAGTCTGCTAGTATTAGATTTTTTCAGATATGAAATTTTCATAGATGATAAAAACTTAAAAGACAAATCTGATGGCAATGACACAGTTATATGGTGATCTCCCACAGTTACTCTCTTCTCTTTATTGTTATGCTCTCTTTTATGTACAGATCAAATCACTCCAAGTAGCAGGTGAAGTCGCACTAAGTCAAGCAATCATGAGTAGTCAGATACTTACTGATCTAATTAATATAAGGAACACACTTTATTGTAATTACATTTATTATTTTTTTATAAAATCTGTCACTGTTCATGTAAAAGTGAAACTTCTGACTTGGCACTGAAGAATATGATGGTGGGAATTTTCTCCATGAGACTGATTCATGTTTGTTTGAGGTTTAAAGTTATACCAATGCTTTTAACCCTGGTGTTCTGAAGCTACAAGTGAGTTAGACTCTGTTCTAGTCCTCATGAGCAGAGATTCATGTAGCCAGAACCCATCACAATTGTTGTCTTCCCAGCAGACAGGCATGAGTGGCTCCTTGGGAAGGCTCTTGTGATAGTCTGGCATTTTTGAGATTTTTTTTTTATGTTGCTGATAAGCATACCGGATCCACAAAACAAACTGCAGGGCTTTCGCCGCAACCTTGGCTTGCCGGCAGTCTCAGATTCCACTCTGACAGCCTAAGGATTTTGTTTTCTGTCCAGACAGTATCTTCAAATGTTACATTTTTTCCCCCAGTTACGCTTCTCTAGGATAAGAGGTTTATTGATGCCCTTTCATTACCCCAGGGATTGTTTCAACATCTCTTTTTCTTTTTATAACTCCATCCAGGATTTGTGCAAACCAAGCAACTAACCTTATCGTTAGGGCAAGATGTACTAAAGTTGCTCCTAACACGGCTACTAAAAAACAGCTTTTGTAGGGAGAGTACAAACCATTTCTCACCTATATTTATCAAGTTCATAGCTGAACTTTTCTGTAAAAACAGCTTTCTATTGCAGCCTGTAGATTGCCCTAGCTGGCCTGCACTTTTCAGTATTCTCACTTTTGGCCTGTTTTAAAACAAGACCTGTTAGATAAGAGAATATTGGAAAAGACATTTAGGAACAGTTCTTTCAAGGTTGCCGAGTGCTACATGCAAAAAGACATGTGATGTTGTGTGCAGACTTATTACTGGTGCATGTACAAATGTAGGGGTGTTTTCAACTGTATATAGTAATTCCTAACGCAAAATGCGTGCCATTTACCAACAATTTTTCAACGTATGCAATGAAGTCTTTAAGAATCAGCCTTTAGCTTAACTTTGGGGAGCAAAGAATGTCCCATGCAAACTAAGAGTGCATAGCAAAAATAGTGAAATTACCTTTCCAAAAAATAATTTAACTGATTTGCTGTTAATTGCTGTGTCTTAGCAGCCCTTCTGAAAAGACACACGACCTGACACCATGTTGAGTCACATATTGGATATGTATTGCATCAAGTGAACTGTTAAGTTTTGGTCAAGGCAATTCACTGCCTGTTCCCATTTCTGATGTTTCTCAATCCCCATCACAGTGCACCATAGTCAAACTATAGAATAATCAATGCAACATATAGAATAATCAATATACCACTACTTTAATTTTGCAGAATCATAATTCAGCCTCCTTTTAGCATCCTACTGTGAAGATTTTCTGAGCTTGGCCGCTCTGCAGTGAAGCTAGCTTTATAGGCTGGAAAACACGGGGGCAATGTGCACTCACAGCCCAGAAGGCCAAGAGTATCCTGGGCTGTGTCAAAAGAAGCGTGGCCAACAGGTCGAGGAAGGTGATTTTCCCCCTCTACTCCACTCTCGTGAGACCCCACCTGGAGTACTGTGTCCAGCTCTGGAGTCCCCAACAGAAGAAGGACATGGACCTGCTGGAGTGAGCCCAGAGAAGGCCCACAAAGACGATCAGAAGGCTGGAGCACCTCTCCTATGAAGACAGTCTGAGAGAGTTGGGGCTGTTCAGCCTGGAGAAGAGAAGGCTCTGGGGAGATCTTATAGCTGCCTTCCAATATCTGAAGAGGGCCTACAAGAAGGCTGGAGAGGGACTTTTTACAAGGGCATGCAGTGATAGGATGAGGGGCAATAGCTTCAAACTGGAAGAGGGTAGGTTCAAATTAAACATTAGGAAGAAATTTTTCACTATGAGGGTGGTGAGATACTGGAACAGGTTGCCCAGGGAAGTTGTGGAGGCCTGGAAGTGTTCAAGGCCAGGCTGGATGGGGCTTTGAGCAACCTGGTCTAGTGGAAGGTGTCCCTGTCCATGGCAGTGGGGTTGGAACTCGATGATCTTCAAGGTCCCTTCCAACCTAAACCATTCTATGATTCTATGATTTGCAAATTAGGGTAAAAGCCATTAAACGAACCCTTTTTGACCCGTGATGGTATGAAACCAGTATCATCTTATTCTGCGGTAAAACTTACCAAGTGTAAGCAGACGTTACTTCTTGTAGCAGTAATAAAAATTAGTTTGTGAAGAGGAATTATGGTATTTTGCTCCTGCAAGTGAACTAGATTTTATTCTGGCCTTTCTTTCCTTGGTAGAATTGTCACATGTCCTACCAAAGATTTGCTTTGGTACACCAGGTCAAATCCCACTGGAAATCTGGACATATTATCTCAGCAAGGGAAAACATTTAAGGTTCCTACCTTCTTACACAAAGAGACTGTGAGGTTGACGGTGGGTTAAGCTCCTGGTGTTAGCTTATGCGTGTAAAACCTTCACAGCACACATGTGCTATCCAGTAATTACTACAGCCCAGCATCGAAATTCTCATGAATGTGGTGTTCCCCAGATAACAAAGTAAAAATAGGGAGAAGTATCTGAACGTACATAATTTTACTTTTAGCTATAAAATGTGCTGTTAATTAACTAATTTCCCGTGACATGCTGGATGTTGAAATGACTGCCTTTTGTCCGTGGTATGGCAATACGTCGAGTCCTCAGCCGAGACCGGGGGATTCACCAGGCCACATGATGCCGCAGCTGCAAACACTCCTTGTCACACACGTCTTACAGTCTAAATAATTGAGACAGGCAAAGGGTAAAAGGGGAAACAGAGATACAGGAGTACCTCGTCCAAGGTCACACAGCTGGTCAGTCACAGAGCTGAGATTAGGAAGGGGGGCCCCCGGGCCCCCACTCCTGTGCCCTTGCCATAAGACCACGCTGCCCGTCCCCGCTCGGCTCGCAAAGGCAGCTCGGTTGGTTACAGCGGCTCCTCGCAGAAGCGATAAGTCTCAACAGAGTCGCAAAGCGTGTAATGGGAGCCTCTGCCGATAACAGCAGGTTTTGTTGAATTACTGAGAGGAGCATAAGGAAGCCTTCAAAATCATTCTGAAATTTGGCTTTAAGAAGCAAAGAAGCATAATTAAAAAATAGCTAATTTGAATAGCTCTGTGTATCCCCACTGTCTGATCAGGTTAATTACTTAATTTGATTATTTCTGAAATCCTTTTAAATTATTAACATTGTAAAAAAAAAACCCTAGTACAAAATGATAAAAGCATAATTTGATAATCCTGTAATAAGGGTAGACAATTCTTTTAACAAATGTTCAACTGCTTTTCAGGCCTGAAGCTTAGAAGGAAAAGATAGCAATTTGCACATCAGAGATATTTTCGAAAACATAGCTGCTAAGTCTTTATTTTACAAAACATTCTATTTGTGTGTCATTCTGCAGTGTTAATTAAAATAATAATAGCTACAAAATATATTTGCCCTTCAGCAGAATTCAGTCTCGCTGTGCTGTTGTCAGGTAATCCTGTGGCCAGCTATTCCCATAAAAATAACTTCAAAGGCATATTAATAAAAATAATGCAGTAATGAAGGTTTCTTTCTTTGGGAGAGTCTAAAAATGCTGATGTAGTTTGGAACGGTCTCACGCCTGTACTGCTGCTGACAGTGGTAAATAACTTCAGCTTCCTCAAAATGACTGCATCGCATCCAGGCTGTGCATCAAGGCATTTCATTCCAGATTAATGCTGATACAGGATTCGGGTGCTGTCTGCTGTTAAGGAGAAAGTCAGTGATTGTGGGATACATGGAGCATAGCTTGCTTGATGCAGGTGTGGTTCTCGGACCAACAGCGAATAACCCCACCTGAAGAAGCAATCTGTGGTCGTGAGATTCCCAGCTCAGTCTCTCAGTTTTGGACTTAAAAATATATACTGCTGTGCTATGAAAAGTTTGATGCTTAAGTACCTTGCCTCACTCAAGGGGTTCTTTGCATTTGCTGAAGATGAACTGACTCCCAAGTTATGAACCCAGCTGGCACGAGGGATGATAACATGGGAAGAAAGTCGAGGAAGAATAAAAGATTTGGGTGAGGTGGAGGAAGACGTTTCCAACACCTTAAGCTGCTGGTGAGTCTAGCCCTCAATGGGAAACTGGATTCAGCAAAATCAGGAACAGAAACATGGTCATGAGTCCATCTACAAAGATTTAGGCTAAACATAGAGCTTTGTGGTATTTTTAGGAAGAGAAAGATGTGATAGGAAAAAAGAGAAAAATACTAAAAATTAGTGATGCAGGGAGAGAACTAAGAAAAAAACATTGTCATAGGTGTGAAGGAGGATTTTGAAGAGGGTGTAGGGTACATCATTCCAAAACAAGAGAAGCGTTAAGGAAAATACATCGAGGCTGTGGGTGCCCTTTAAAGGATAACTTAAGACATTGATAAGATCTGTTTGGAAAGATCCATAAATTTCAGAAAAGCGTTTTCTCTCCAGTTGCGGAGAGTAAGCATGAATGTGGTCCAAAATGTTTGATTCATTTAGGCAATCCTTTCTCTGCTTGAATACGTGAATCTATCTATCTATGTATCTCGTAATTCCAGTGAAATGCCGACAACTATGTTCTCCCAAAGGTTTCTAATGAACGCATACACAGAAGCTCTCTATTGGAATTTCTGGAGAGACTTTCAAGATACGTAGTTATATTTTGAAGGTTGTTTCCATAGTGCCAGATGAAAATAATGGCACAGACTGTTTTCAAAATAAATACTGTAACAAACTAGGCACACAGTCATTCTTCCTGATTTCATTAGGATGTTTGTGAGAAATTATTCCAGTGCATGCTTTTTTCTAATCTACACTTTCTGTAGAACATACATGACTCTTTCACTTCACAAGATGAACAGAAGCCCAAGGAGATAACTGTATTTTCCTTCTAGCTGCAGAAACACACTGCATAACTATTAAAACCAAGTACTGCCAAGGATACTTTCTTTTGCCCACTATAATTCGGATGTTAGGAGGATTTTTCTAGGTGAGTTACATGACTGCATCTTCTTTACCACCAAATAAGTTGTGCTGATGTGTCCCACCTAAATTCAGAACTGCAGATGAAGGAGAAGCTTTAAGAGTTCTGTTCTCACCAGGCAGTCCCGTAAAACTGCTACACCATTGCCACAAGCTTTTGTCACAGATATTTATAGATATTTTTTGGTGAAAACTGTCAAGCCAGAATAGCTAGTTTATAACTTTTGAAAGAAGGAGTATATCCAGAGAGTATGGGATGTATTCTGGAGATTGTGAGACAATACATTGTGTGTGGAGTGTACAGAATAATGAGAACGACAAACATTGAGGGGCAAACATGAGACCTTGAATTTTTATTTTGTTTTCAAAATAAATATAAACATTTGGTTAAAGACATTTCATAAAATACTCAGAATACATTTGGAATGGTAGGCAAAACAGAAAATGAAAATTTTAAATACCTTGAAAAAACGCTTAATAGCAAGCTAAAAAAGAATCCCCCCCCAAAAAGTAAGTTCTATACCCAACGACCCAGTACCATGCTGCCAGTTACTTACTGCTATACATAAGGAAATAAATCTTCACATTTCCTCAGAGGCCATGAGCATAAGCACAGAAGAATGGATGTTAATTACTCATCCTCAAATTATTAATTATTTTTAGCAAAAGTAATTTTCATGAAGTCTCAAGAACTACAGCCTTGGGAAACTGAGACCTCCTTTTATGTATGTATACACACACAGAGAGCTATAGAGAGAGATACATATACACAGTGGCACAGACAGCACAGCCTGCTTTAGTTCTGCTGTATTTTTAAAAGTATCCAATCAGTTTTTACATTGACTACAGAACTGCTTCAGTGATTGTGCATAGTAATGAATTCTGAAGTTTGCTTATACGCTGCATAGGCTGGTACTTTCTTTTGCTGAAGTTTTATGTAAGCTTGTGCTCTTTAATTAAAGGAAAGAAAGGAAGGGAGGAAAAAAGAAACTGAGAGGAAATAAGGAAGGAAGGATGGAAATTCTCAGGCAATACTTTGTACATTTTTACAAATTGGTAAAAATTTAATTCATTGATGCAATAGCCACCACAACTTCTTTGTTCAGCGTGAATAAAAAAAACCACCTAAATTCAGGCATTACCAGAACTGTGGCAGTCGATTACATTTATTGTTTGAATATACAAGTGTGTACTTGGATCTCAGCTGTGGAATTTAAAAATCGGGCATGAGTAAAAGGACCACCTGCAAACACACCTATTCAAACCAAACCCTCATAATCTTAATAAAGAAGAAAATGACAGACTTTGCTGCATTCCCAGAGGTAAGCAAATCCAGGCTCCAGTGGATGACAGTGGATAGAGCTTTCCAAAATTGGGGATCCCGCATAGAGAATGAATGCCCTGCCAGCTGCTTCCTCATACTTCATTTGCAGAGCTCAAATGTGTGAATCGCTGTGGTGTTTGACTTGGCGGTGTATCACAGGGAGAAAAGTCATCTTTCAAGCAACGAGTCTCAGTTCCGCACAACTGCGCTTAAACACAATGAAGTTCTTATAAACTGAACAGTTCAGCGAGAAAAAGGTTTCTCTCGGTAGGGTAATTTAGTTTAATCTGTTGTATTATGCAAATCCAGTAGTGCCGCTATCTTTTTAATATCTTCTGTAAGGTTTTATTTAAAGTCTAGACATGCTCTACAGAGAGTGTAAAACGCGTGGATCTGAAACTGCATTTTAAAACAAGAAGGTTTTAGCAACAGAGTAATTCTGGATGCAAATCTGACTCATGGTTTCTCGGAACCTGGACAACAGCCAGCCCAAGATCCATGGCATAAGCTGTCAGTCAGCCGCAGAGCAGCCTGCGTGGGAACCACGTGGCCAGCCCTGTACGGGCTCCTGCTCCTTGCACCCAGGCACCCACCAGCAGTGCGCAGAGCAACAGAACCAGCACCCCTCGCCCTCCGCTTGCTTTTTGAAAGTTTTTCTTACTTGAGGCCATTCAAATACAAATCTGTGTGAAGACATGGTGGGAAACGCAAACAGTGCGTACTAGCAGGTCACGTTGTCTTTATCTCAGTCCAATATTTTTTTCTGCCTACTACTATGTAACTTCATACTTTTTTTAATATGCCTGAGAGAATATATACAGAATATGGCAAAGACTTGTTGCAAAGCGTACATACGTCAAAGAGCCACGGATCAGGGAGCAGCGGGGCGCCCTCAGGTACTGCCAGGCAAGACCTCACCAGCCAGGTCCCACCATCCCAGCCAGAAGCAGGGCAGGATGGGGGACACCAGGGGCAGCTGGGGCCACCACATCTGTCCACTGTTCACAGTTGGGACCAGCTGGGGCCATGGCTGGGCACAGGCCACTGAACTATCCTCAGTCCACAGGCTGGTAGGGGTCGAGCAATTCTGTAACTCATATTTGCCTAATGCTTCCCCTCAGCCGGGTATGATCAGCATTGCCATCCTGAATTCTCCAGGACCATTTTTCCCCTGCCGTGCTTTAGCACACGCATTTCTGAATTAACAGCTGAGCCATATTGCTTGCTCTTGCAATGACGTTGTCTTTCTAGGTTTTTTTCTGTAAGCTCCAGCTTCTAGAATGGCAGGGTTGTAGGAAATTCTGATGTTCATTCGTTCCTTAGAAGTTTTACACTTCATATTTTCAAAGCAAGCTTTGGGAGTATAAACTGTAGAGGCTCAAATAAAGAAAAGCTAAATAAATGTATAGTTTAAAAGAAGTAATTCCTCTATATGATTTTCCTGCAGGGGTAACTACAGTCTGACAATGCACAAATTAATTCACACTGACTTTCAAGTCCGCTTGGGTCTGGAAGAAATACAGCATTTTCAAGCCGAAGAGCCCCCCCAAGCCAACAGATGTTGCCAGCTGCCGCATGGAGAGCCTGGGGTGCCTCCACATCTGGCCTTCAGCCAGGCAGGGCAGGGCAGGGCAGGCTCCCCCTGTGGCTTTCTGGGAGGCTCAGCTCCTCTCCAGAGTGCACGCGTACTTGAGAACCACATAGGGCCCTCCAAAGCTGGGCTGGTCCCATCAAGCATTCACGACACGCTGTGCTCTGGGATGGCTGGAGGGCTTCTGAGCTCAAGCCTGGAGCCAGACAAATGTGTGGAGCTGCTCCACATCCTACAGGGCCGGCGGGAGCCTGAGGTCACGAGCTCACTGGGGTTGAGCTGAGAGCACACAGCCACCCTGGGGTCCCCCACTGTCCTCCTCCTCTTACTCTAGTCAGCCCAGCCCCATGCCCTCTCACACAGAGCAACTGATTAACTTCTGATTGACACTCTGGACAAAGTTTGGGATGGGACCTGCACAGTTCCTGTGGAGTTACTCAGTTGCTGCAGGATCAGCTCCATGACATCTGCCTTATGTCATGATGTAAACAATGATGGCAAGGTCTGGAGACACCATCTTCAAGCAGAGGCACTGGCGTACTGGCAGGCTCTCAGAGCAGAATGCGCAGATGGTCCTCTAATCCCCTGAATTATGAGTACCTGAACAAGCAAATACCATTTTGGACCCATGTGGATCCACCTGGTTTTAAACGTTTAATTTTTTATTTTTTTTTTTTTTTGTGAACGTCGCAGAATTGCTTTGTTTTTAGTGCACGGCTCTTACAGGCACCGCTTATTCCTAAAGGCACACGGCAAGGACGGCGCTCGCTACGATCTGTCCCCCTTCGGGGCTGGTTTCGAAGTTGGGTGCCGGCGGTTGGCTCCGAAGACGTGACCCCGGGGGCGCGGCGGCGCTACGGGAAGTCAGCCGGGCGCCCGCTTCCCCTAACGCCCCCTCTCTCCTTCCTCCTCTCCCGGTGCTTTCCAGCCGCAGAGCGACTTCAGGGCACCGGGGTGTGCGCGGAGGCGGGGAGGACACGGACGCGGCCACCGGCACCCGGCGGGGAGGACGGCGCGGGGCCGGGGCGCGCGTGCGGGCACGCGGTGTTTACGGTTGAATGAGGGGCGCGGCCAAGGAGCGCTGCGTCAGAGCGGGGTGGGGGCGGGCGGCGGGCAGGGGGCGGTGACAGGGCCGGGGCGGCGGCGAGGCGCGGGCGGGCGCGCTGCCCCGCGGCACCTAAGGGGCGGCTGCCCGCGTACTCCCCGGTAATGGGGGTCGGGCTCTGGGCGAGATCCCGCGGGCGGCGCTGACCTGAGCGGCACCCGCCGCTCTCCTCCCCCGAAGCCCCGCAGGGAGGAGGCCGACCAGCGGCGGCGGCCGGCGCCCGCGGGCGGGCGGCGCGGGGCTCGGCTCGGCGCGGCGGGCCGCGGCGCGCGGGGCTCAGGACCCGGAAGCAGAAGCGGGGCCGGGAGGCGGCTGGATGGGAAGGAGCGGCGGCGGCGGCGGGCGGCGATGGGGGAGCAGCAGAGCTCGCTGAGCACCCCGCGGGCGGCCGCCGCCGCCGCGCCGCCGAGCCCGGCCGGGGACCCGCGGGAGCCCGGCCCGGACGAACCGCCTCCGCCGCCAGAGGCGGCCCCGGGCGGCGGGGCGACCGGGCAGGGGCGAAGCGGGGAACCGCCGCCCGCCGCCAACCCTGAGCGGCGAGGGGCCGAAGGAGAGGAGGAGGAGGCGGCAGCCGGGCCGCAGCAGCCGGCGGCGGCAGGGGAGCCGACGGCCCTGGCGGAGGAGGGGCCGGAGGAGGGCAACGGCCGCCGCCGCCCCCCCCGGCGGCACGTGTACTGCACCGTCTACTGCGTGGAGAACGACCGGCCGGCGGCGGCCCCCACCTCCCCCGGCGGCGGCGGCGGCCCGGGCGTGGGGCAGCCCCCGGCGCGGCGCGGGGTGGCGGCGGGCGGCGACCCGCTGTCGGCGGGCGGCAGCATCGAGGTGGTGGACTTGTACCTGCTGCCCGAGCCCTTCTCCGGGCTGATCGCGGGGGAGTTCGGGCCGCTGCTGGTGCTGAGCTGCCGGGTGTGCCTGGAGGAGAAGCCCATCAAGCCCCTGTCCTGCTGCAAAAAGGCGGTGTGCGAGGAGTGCCTCAAGCGGTACCTCAGCTCCCAGGTACGGCCCGGCGGGCGCTGTTTGGGGGGGGGGGGGGGGGGGGGAACTGGGCCGGTGACCGGTGCGGTCGCAGCTCCGTCCCGGCCCTCCATGATGTCGCGGGCCTGAGCATCGCAGCCGGGTCGGTCTCGGCGGCGTGGTTGAGCTCCGGTGGGGTGGAGTGGGGTAGGAAACCTGTCCCATCCCGTACGGAACGCGTTTGGCAGCCGCCTGCGTGTCAGCGGCTAATTTAATGACCGTTTGTTCCCGAAAGTGTCCGTCTGCGCGTTGTTACGCAGCCTGGCGGGTTGTTCACTTGTTTGTTTTCAAGTTCTTGCCCTTCTTTTAAAGGAATTTCTCTTTGGATGCTCAAAGTCTTGCTGTTACATGGCTGGCACCAGCTTCCTTTAAAGAGAAGTGCAAAGAATGATGAGGAACAGAGTTTGGGAGCGTGAGTGGCTGCCGCTGAGTGAGGGCCTGGGGGTTTTGGCTGCTGTCCCGCGGCCCCTCGCACCGCTCGGCACTTGTGCCGGTGGGTGTTTGGCGTGCCCCTTGACCTGCTACTCTGGGAATACATCCCGTTTGGTATTACGCCAGTTATGTAAGATTAAAGTAGTGGGGGGTCTGTGTGACTGTGAAGAATCCCTGTTACAACAGTAGACAAAAACTTTGGGGGAAAGAAACCTAAACACAACAACTCTTCCATCCTGGGTAGATAGCTGCTCATTCTGGGCAGATAGCTACTCAGGTACAGGCTGCTTGTGTCTTCATCGCTGTTTTGTCAGTCAGAACTGCTGTTTCAAACTGAAACCAGAAGCTTGAAAGCAAAGCTCTGTCTTCGCTACTGTTTTTTGGTAGCTAGTTTAGCATCACAAAATACTTGTTCATTGTTTCTGCCCCTAGTGTAGGCCTGCCCTAAAGCCAAAGAGCAATGGGAGAAGTACGGGTATGTGGGAAAACCAAACCCAAATAAACTCTTTGCTTACCACCTTTATGTTTTTATTCAACAGAAACTTTTGGGACGTGCTCAGTGGAGATGTGCTGGTGTGGTGGTAGAATGGATTCTTACACCTGTTGGGTCGGGGAGCTGTGCTGGGGCAGTCTGTGTTCCCGCTGAGTTGTGTGTGTAGGGACAGGATGGACGGCTACAGCTACCACCATGCACTATAAATAGTTGTTGGGCTGTTCTGACCAGGGAACATTGCACTGCTTGGAAATTGCACGTGCTGGCTGAAGTGAAGTATGTGCCCCTCTCCAGGCATTGGTAGTCTACATAGCATTTACTACTACTGGTAGCGTTTGTTCTGGCTTATAGTAAACTCACTAGTGTTTTTATGGACCACCTTCATTATGTTTAGTTAACAGGGAAGGGCTTAATGTGGGAACTGATGGATGGGAGAAGCAGAGTTGTGTTTTGTATGTCTCCTCTAATGCTGAAAGTCAGGAACACTTAATAAGCTTTATTGGGACTTTGTGCACAGAGCCCAGAATGGTTTGGTTTGTAGTGGAGTGGTGGACTGGAAACTCCCAGTGAGTTTTTAGCATATACCGCCAGTGCACGTTTGTGCCACTTTTGTATTTGCCACTGAGGTCATGTGTCTGAATATTGTTTTGCTTTGAAGCTGGAAATTGCAAAGTGGTGTGATGTCAGGGTGGTCTTCTCTAGCTTCTGCAGGTGCCTGCAGCTTACAGTGTTCTAATAGAAGTTATGTGAACTGGTAGCTAAAACCACACCAAAGAACTCTTCTGCCTGGTTTAGGCTGTACTCTTGGAGGATGATCCAGCAGCTTGGTGGCTGAAACAGCTGGCTGCACGGGAACCAGGTATATGCCCCCTGAAGTGGGTTTAGCATTGACCATCTATTTGACATGTATGCAGGGATGCCCTCTTCAAGGAAGCTGCTGCTATTGCTGAGCACTCTGCAAAGCTTATCCCAACAGCTATTAAAAAGTCTGCTTGGCAGATAGCCATACGGGTACTTACTCCTGTGCGTAAAAGATGGGGCAGGGATACAGATGCAGAGGAGGGTATGTATGCAGCAAAGATACTGATCTTGAGGAGGGAGATTCACAGATTACTTCTGTGGGCATGTTGTTACAGATGCTGTTATGACCAGGCAGATTTGTAGTTGTTTGATAATTTTTTTGGGGGGAAAAAGGAAACAAAATACCCTCAAGTAACAGTCCAATGTATTCTTCCCCTATCTTCCTTTTTTGAAAAGAACAAGAAAGTGATATTTCTTTGAGAAGAACAAGAATTGATGTATCTTTCCTTTTGCTGTGGAAGGACCCTGTGACTCATCCTGAGGAGGGAGGAAAGGCTTCTCTGTGTCAGTTATATTAGAGGAGTTTCTGGGAAGGATGAGTGGAAAGGCAATATAGGATAGAAATAAAGTCGCCTTTCATCTTTGAGACTTAGCACTTCCTGTAGAAAAGAAAATTTACCAAAAGTTCAAAAGGAGTAAATGTTGAAAAGCTGTTTCTGTTTGAAAATTTCAACAGATTTTCAGTTTGGATACAATCAACTTGATTTAGGAATGCACCGCAAATTGAGAACAAACAAAAACAACCGAAAACCAAAACCCCAAGTATCAATATGCATTGTTTGAATCTGCTTTCCTTGTCAGAGAAGTAGCAATCTGTGCCCTTTGAGAGGACACTGTCTGACTAAGTCTCTGGAGGAGTGGTCTTTCACACTGAGAATGTGGAGTATGTTGGCAGAAGTATAAAATAATTCTTTTTTCCTTTAATGTCTGTGTGTGTTTTCCCACTGAAGACAGCTGGATTCTTGGTGATGGTTTCATTGTGGTTTCTGAAATGATGTTTAATGAAGTAGCAAAGTAAAAACCCTGTTAATGCACTCTGCCCTCTTCTATGCAAACATGTAAGAGCATCAAAACTTCTGCCTTGGAGCCCTTTATAGATCAGAAAATCAAGTGAAGTTTTGGGTATTTTGGAAAGAAGATTATCCAGATGAAAATACTCTAGCTGCAGAGTTTGCACGTAGGGTTACTGGCATGCTGGAAAATGAGGGTAATTGATTTAGGAATGTCGCATTGGAAGGTCCTTAGAGGTCAAATCCAGTCTCTCTTATCACCGGCACCTTGCTGCATAATCCCTTTCAAAGATTTAATGGCTGGTGCAGAAGCTTAGCAGGCGAGCCTGGAGCTCCCAGGCTGATCTGGAGCCTGACTTTTGGTAAATTGCATAACTTTACCTCTGCCTCAATTTACCTGTTGTTTCTCCTGGCCTAATACTTGCAGACCCTCAGGGCTTTCAGAGTCTGACTACAACCAGTTTATATACTATTAACAAAAAAAATTCTGTGACTCTCTTCTGTTGGACCCAGAGAAATTGAGGGGGGGTAGTTGCGGTTGATGGATTAGCATGAAAGAGGCTGTGGCTCTTGCACCTCAGGACCTGGTGTGGGTCCTACAAAGCCTGGATCAGGTCCCAGCAAGCCCCATCTTCAGGAATCAATGCAGCCCAAAGCTGTTCTTTGTTGTTATGCTTAATCATGAATGTAAAATGTATGAGGCTGAAGAGTGTGAATGTTTTGAAATGTCAGTGCTCATTCAGGACCGTGGCGCTCGCAGAGGCCATCTCCATGGGCTCTCAGGTATGTGCTGAGTGAGGTCAGGGTCAGAAGGGTGGAAGAACAGTTTCCCTTTTGTCTGGGAGCTGTGGGCTTCTATACTCATGCATCCAGCATGCAAACTGGGGATGGGGTGGGGGTCGAAGAACTGGGACACTCAGTCTCACAGATGTAATACTGCATTCACATCTCCTTCACTTCCCATCTTCCTCTCCATTTAACATGGCACCAAATGTAGGTTATTCCAGAAGCTGTGTGCACGCATAGGTTTGCTGAATGAGTGATTCACTTCCAGACCTCTCCCGGCTGCTTGTATGTCTGAGTCAGAGGGAATATTTGCGCCTGGTTTTGCTTTTTGTCCCTTTGTGTGTTGGGGGATGAAATTTTCTTTAAAAATAAACAAATAGCTATGGGAAGAATTTTGACTGAAGAAGTGAGGGAGAAGACCTAAAGTTTAACTAGGTTTTTATAGTTAACTTATCCCAGACTAGTAAAGAGACTAAGGTTTGCATGTGTTTTCTCATCTCCCTAATTTGTAAACCTGACGAGTGCTATTCAGAACAATGTCACTCCTCACTTTTTAGCAAGTATTGACTAGACCAAAATAACATTTGCTGTTTCCTAAAGTACTATAAAGTACAATATGTTCTCTAATAAATATTTGAAGCTATATATAATTGTATCTATACTTGCTTCCCTTTTCCTATAAAGTGGCTGTAAAAGTTTTATAGAAACCTTGGTGATTTGACTGCCTGCTTTTTCTACATGCAAATTAGAAAACTTGATAATCCAGTTTTGATCCTGTGCTCATTAGTGATGCTTTATTTTGTAAATCTTGTAATTCTCTTGGAGCAGTCATTCTTATATTAAAGGACTTTGGGTGAGTTAATTTAAACAGCATACTATATTCTCAATCAGATATTATGGTGCTTTAATTATAGGAACTCTAATGAGATTAGTGGCCATGAGTAAATAGGAAGAGATTGTTGGGGGTGGGGAGGGGCTGCATCCAACAGCTTATTGTGCATGGATGGTTTTGGCAGGACTAAAATCCTGCTCTCCTCTCCCGAGCATGAAATACAGAGATTGCCTTCCCTCTACCCAGGTCCTCTTACCAGTGTTCCACTCTCTGTGGCCTGAAATCTTGTTTTTGACTACTTTCTGTGCATGATCTCTTTCTGGAGAAAAAAAAAAAAAAAGGGAAAATAAAGCAGCAGACTGTTACAGTCAGGATTTTTGTGGGGAATGTGATTATAAGGCCACATAGTGAAGAGGAGAATTTAGGAGCAGGCTCTGTTGCCTAAAACCGGTACTAGCTTGGAGTCAGAGGGACTTGACACCTGTGTGCCTCTTCAGGTGTCTGATTGTATCATGTAAATGATAGACCTTCAAAGCTGTAGTCTGGTTGCTGATGAAAACCAGCCAGAGAAATGTAGGCACCGAATGCTGAATCATCTGATGGTTAATGAGTTGCTTGTGCCCTGAGTCAAACCAGAACTCAGAAGGGCCACTGCCATTCAGTGGGGGAGAAGCTCTGTTTACAAGGGTTATTAATCCAAAACCATGCTCTAACAGTAGCTGACGAGTTGCTAGGATGGCTGCAAACTGGCTACCAGGAGGCGATGGCAGGGTTAGCAACCATCCTCCAGCTGATGTTGCAAGAACACAGAATTTTCCAAAGGAGGAAGAGAGGTGCAGGAGGAGAAGTGAATATATTACCTGTTAGATTACAAGCTTTCTAAACCAACACAGCTACTTCAGCCACTGTAAGGTGGCAATGTGCCTGAGTACGAGGAGGAGGTGGCAGATAGACCTGGTCCATCAGCTGTGAGCAGCCTGTAAGCTGCAGGAGCACCTAAACTTCTTCACTGTCTTTTTCAGCAAACAGCTTCTGAAAGTCTGTCATGTTCTCCTGATGTGTTGTATGCAGTGCCAGTGCTGAAATGCCTCTGCATAGCCAGCTGCCATGGGTTACCGTCACAGTTCAGGATGACACCCAAGTACCTTTAAGATTGTAAGCATTAGTCTTTAAGGTTGACTAGGCATATAGCTGGCTTTCAGCCTCTCTTGAGTGCTTGCTGATGGATCCAGTTTGGGCCAAAACTTAAATTTTGAACAAAGTTTTATGAAATCAAGCATTGCTGGAAATGCTTTTAAATTCTTTTTAAAGACTACTAGTATTGAGCAGTGTTTTTGAATGATAATACTGCCTAGTTGTCCTGGTGTGTGAGGTACATTTGTTCCCTGTGTAGTAGTGGCTGCAAGCCTGCTCTACACGGCTAGCTATGATTTCCTCTTGGTTGGGTAAGTCTTTGCCAGATCTAGAGCTGGAATATGTGGCCATCATTTCTTAGTCATGCTGTTATGCAGGGAAGGGGAAAAAGAGAGGCTCTTCTTACAGCTAAGACAATTTCCATTAAAACTCTGATCTGTAGGATCAGAGATGTTGGGAATAATAGAAAAGGTGGTGTCACCTTTGAACAGTTGGAGGAAGGGTTTTGCTAATGTGGGAAAGCTTGAATTCCTGGGATGATGATAAATGGTGTCAAGAAATAGTTGATGTTGGTATCAAGGGTGAGGGTAAATGGCGAGTCCTACAGTGGTGCTATAAATTTGTTGGTGTTGATAGTAAAGTTGATTTTGAAGGGTAAAAACTTCCTACAAATGTGAAATTGCGGTGGGAGATGAAGGAGAACCGGTTTTGTTTTCGCTTGGATTGAAATCTAACCTTGAAAATGCAGAATTTCTTTGAAGCAGAAGCCCTGCTTGTGAGCTGCCTCCATAGTCAGTGTGTTGTACCTTGCTGGTCTGGTGGTGGTATTGGCATTGGGGACCACAGACAGGCTGAGCCATGAGGAGATTGTCTGCCAGGTGCCTTCCCTCCCACTGCCCTCACCAGCTGTTGCCAGGAGCTACCAGGCACAGGTGTGGACTCAGTCCAGGGATTTTAAAGTGAAATGAGTTGAAAACTGAACTGTTGGGTTTTTGTTGCCCAAACAAAGAAAAATGAAGGAGTTAAATGGGGGCTGGGAAGGCCTTCAACTCACCTCTGCCCCATTCTTATGTTTCTCCACCCAGAACAACTGTTCTTCCAACTGCTCTGGGGCCTCTTGGCCTTTCATTCCTCTCTTCTTGTACAAATATCTCGCTTCCTGCTGTCTAAACCAGCCAGGCTCGAGGAAAGTACGTATCTTACACGTCCAGGATGTAAGTACATTGTCAAAATGATTAAGAGTTGTAAGGGATGTAATTTCTTCAAAAGAATTTAAACTGGTGAAGAAGGGCATTACTTACCCACCCAGTTATGCTGGTTTACCTGTCTTTCAGTATACTTTAGCTGCTTGCACTTATGTTTCTCTTGCTCATTTTTAATACTTTCTTTATAAATACTTTGTATGAAAAACAGGCTTGTCTATAGGATCTTATTAGCCAAGTACCTATGACTGTCTAGTATAGAAAAAGTGACAAATCTGTCCTGTGATGAAGAGGTTATTTAAATTTTGAGTCCATTTTTAAGTACTTGAAAAATTTTTGGTAAGGCAAAGAAATTTTATTTGAAAGTTATCATGGACATAAAAATAATAACATTCCTGTTGAATAGCCAGTTCTTAAATGTATGTTTTTCTGCTATGGCACACATATGTTTATTGTATAGGTAAATAAGTCTTGTGGGAGCAGTTGCTTAGTGTAAATGAAATAGGAAAAAAATTAGGATGAAAAACAAATTCAAGACTTCACTCCTAGAGAAGAAAACTGTATGGATTTCAGTGCACAAGGTCAGGCACTTAACAGTAGTTTAACCCAGTTTTGAAACTGAAACTGAAATGGCTTAGAGTCCACATTCACCTTAGTAGCTACCTCACTGCTTCCATTTAAGAACAGTGTATATTTTCATTGACTGGCTTGTTGGGATGTATGGTTGCTCCTATTTACTTAGTTTTGAGAAAGGCTGTATACTTCCTAGATTACAGTTTCATAAAAAGACAAATTTCCACTTCCTTTTCCTTATGAGCTTGCTAGTAGACCGTGTAGTACAGATATGAAACACCAAATGTCTGTCTCATAAAGAATATACCATTGAAGTAATAAAAGCGTCTTTATCCTTCCATGGTTTTCTTTCAGCAGTGGTGTTTTTAAGAACAGTATAAAACATATTGGATGTTGTAGTGCAAAATGTAAGGGGCAAAGTTTAACTTTCTCAAGTCTAGTCATGCTGATACCATTGTGTATTGTTTTCTACCACTGACATGATACAAATGGCAGCAAAGGCCAAAACCTCTAGTTTAATTGGTTTGGCTCCCTGATCTCAGGAATGGTGGTGTATCAGCTCAGGGGTGTAGGATGGGGATCTGAATTACTTTTTCCCTTTAGCTTGTAGGAAAGGGAAGTACTATCCAAACTGTTTCAGCTGTGATGTGGCTCTGTGGGGTTGCTCACACAATACGAGGAAGGAAGAAGAGCGAGAAGAAGGTTTCCAGGATGGGAAGGGCTTGGTGATGTTGTAAGAATGGGTTTGCCCCAGAAGGTGGGCTTGCTCAGGGTAAGCTTTCATAAAACGAAGGGGAATCGTGAAGACTGGTGGCCTCCATATGGAAGGTGGATGTTCAGCCTCTGTTTAAACCTGCAGCCGAATACTGGCCAGTTATTCTGGGAAATGGTGGTGAGAAAGTGAAATGGGACTAGCTCTAGCTCTCTGACTTCCTATTGGATGGGGGTGGGCAAGACATAAATCTGACCTCAAAAAACCCAAACAACTAGCAAAGTATGTAACTTTAGTACAGGACTTCCAGGAAAATAATGGGTTAGTGTCTTACAGGACTGCTGAAAGACTTTTATACCATATAGGCAGCAGCGAGGGGTGGAGTAGGTAGGTGCAGCATGCCATCTGTGTCACCATTATGGAGGTGCTGTGGGAAGTGCTGCTTTCCTGAGCAGGCAAAAAGAAGTACATCACTATTGTCAGTACCATCACTGCTGTATGGAGGCAAAGAAATGGTGGAGGAGTGCTGCTTAGCGCTTTCAGCTATTTTGATATTGCTTGCTGTGTGAGTGCACTTTGGGGAGAGGACACCTTGTGCCTTTCCATTCCAGCGCACCTGTGCAGTGCCAGGTATAATTTGTCTGCTTAGAAGTACTCCCTTAAAGGCCTTACGGAAGCAAATATGTAAACTGCTCAGTGCTTTTTCAAGTGTATGTGCAGCTCGGTTGTGCAATAGCTTGGAAACTCTGCTTAGTTAACTTTACGGTATTAACATGCTGCTTAAAAAGGGGAAAGAATGTGCAACTTTTAAAGTTTTTTTGGAATGGACAGATCCACAAGAGAGCAAACATGCCCCATATAGTATTTGGTGCCAAGTGTTGCATACCGACTACAAAATGTAGGTGTTAGGACTCCAGGGAGAATTATGTTGGTGGTAGTGTATTTCATTGTGATGAACTAATCCTACTCAGAGTAAGGCTAGAAAATCAGTTGTAAAACACTGGAGTTCTGTCTAGCTGTTGTTGCTGTTAAAAACTTCTGGGTACTGGTGTATACATGGCTATCTAAACCTCAAGGCTGAAGTGAAATATCTCATTAAAATTTGAGTATCTCAAAGTATGCACATATCTATGGTCCCCATTTTCCTTACATACAGGCAGTGGAAATTAGGTAATACCTCAGAAATTTTCGCCCTTCTGTATAATGGAAAGTAGATTCAGACTTGCTTCTGTTGTATTTCTCAGTAATGTGAGAGCAGTTTTCAGACTTCTGAAGATGCCCGTTCTTTCAAGGCATGATCTGGAATGTAACTTTATTTTAAATTACTGGCAGCTTCCCAGCCTCTAAGATTTAAATCTTCTTTGTAGTTAGTTGTGATTACTGCTGGTGGACATCACTGAGTGCTCTTGCCTCAGTACGTGTTTCATGTGAAGGTTGATTTGCTGTTGTTTTTGTGAGAGTAACTTGGCAAACCCTCCCTGAAGTATCCCAGAATGTAATGCTTCATGAGGACCTCACCTAAGCAAATGCAAATGGAGACATAGCCAGACAAGGCTAAGCCACCACTTCTGGTAAAATATGGGTATAAATTGAGTTCTACACCTCATTCTTTTTCTTGCTATATCAAGAAAAGCAGGCCTCTTGTCTAAAGCTGAAGGTTTACAGTAATTTTAGCTGGCAGCGCTGCTAACTCTTCCTTCAACTTGGTCTTTACTGTTTCTGTGTCGTCTGATGCACCTGCAGAAAAACTGGTCTGGGTTAAAATTCATCTTTTACAACCATTCTTACTTTTTTTTTTTGTTGGTCTTATCCAGTTCCCAGTTGTCTTATGCACAGCATGCAAGTGTCTCTTCCACCATAACATGGTACTGAATAAAACATCCACTGCTAAGCAGGGCCCTTTATTTTGGCAACTGTGACAGTCTGTCAGAACAAAACGATTGAAAAGGTAGCGCAAGGGAAGGGGAAAAACATGTCCAAAAGGACTGCGTGTGGAGGTTTGCATTGGAGCTTGATGAAATCCAACCTGCAATTTGGTCCTGTTGCTGCATCGTTTCCTCTTTCACAATCCAGACGGAAGTCACGGCTTGTCCAGCACCCGAAGGTGTGTCTGCACCCACAGATTTTGGACAGGCGTGGTGGATGGCAGGGTCCACAGCATTTCTCTGAGCTGCTTGCAGCACTGAGGTTCTCAGTCCAGTGCAGGCTGGTACCCACCAGTTCTGTCTCTGCTGCCTGTGGTGTCGTTAAATGAGAAACTTCCAACGACCCGTTTTATAGCATCCCCAAGTGTTTTATAACATAGAACAGATTATTCCTAAGGCAGTTTTACAAATGAAGTTTTTCATGTGAATATCCTTGCAAATGGGACACCTCTTTTTTGATCTCGCTTGTTTCGACAGTTTTAGTTTTCTGCAGCCAAGCGATGCCAAGTATGGTCGTTATTTTCTTGAGATAAATTTTTCCTGAACCAAAGAGCTCTTGAAACAAGTTCGTTGTTGCTACTTACCTGTTTGAATAACAAGTGAAAAGATGCAGAGCTCAAAATGATAGAACGATTTGGGGGATTTTGAGTTGGTTTGATTGTCAGGGTGGATTTTTTTGTTTGTTTGCAAAGATGGAAAATGCCTGAAGACTGTTATTAAATATCATGTTATTTAATAATGCACAACAGAACAAGGTACAACATTGTCATGAAGAGCTGGTATGCATCATCTTGAGATCTTGGCTTGAGAATTCACTTGCTGATTTTTTTATGTGATGATTTTCTCTTTTAAAGTAGAAGCCCACCTGACTGGAATGTTAGCAGGAGGCAGCAAATCTGGGTTGATGATGACAGATGATGCAAGTGGCTAATAATGATATTTGAGGATGTAGTAGGGAGAGGAGAGTAATGAGGCCACTGTATGTGAGGAGAGTTTATTTGGAATCTTGGGCACCAGCGTTTAAGAAAAATGGCAGGAACCAATAAGGGCTACAAGGAGAAAAGTGCTGTCGCGCAGATGCAGAATTGTTTGTTTTAGCATAATGAGAACCGGGAAGAGAAATGACTGCTGTCTCTAAATGCAAGAGAAGGTAATTTGGGTAGGCACTTCTTTAGAAGTTTTGGCACAGCAGAAGCTATGGAAATTGCTGTGAATTAAGTTAGGCTAGAAATCAGTGTGAGCCTGCATATTTGGGAAAGAAGGGAGGGATCTTGGGGAGCCCCTCCAGTCTCTGAATTTGGGAAGAAGGGTGCAGTATCTGAGTGATTCTCAAAGCCAGCACCTTCGAAGCTGGCACAAAGGACTCACTATGTGGCACCATTATGGGCTGAATATAGCCCAGTTAGATGGGAAGGCCGCCTGCGCTTCTGAGAGCTTGCTCTGTTGAAGAGAAGCTTGAGTCCAGTGAGGAAAAAATAGACGAGTTTTATTGCCTGACATTAATTTTTTTTAACCATTGAAAACAGCAAAGGATTTTCTAATGCCCAATGTGCTCCTGCAAGCAGAGTGTGCTTCAAACCATGCTTTGTGTCTAGCATTTTTTGGTCTGTAAGGAATCTGAAGTCAAATATTTCACACCATTTTTAGGAGAAATGGCTTTTAAATACTCTTCAAGACAGTGTGTTTCAAGAGTCTGTTGTTGCTTGGACTGATCTGGCTGAAATGCCCCCTCCCTCCATTGGCAGAGAAGGGACTGTGTTGCTGTTACCTGACTTAACCTACGCTATAGAGGATGCCTTTGTGAAATAACTCTCCGAGGGAATTCGTGCAGGCTGTTGTATAAAGAAACTTAAGATGGAAAGAACAATTAGCAAAGACCAGTCATTGTTTGTTTTAGTTTCCACAGATTGCTTTTACATGAAAACAATGAACAGAACAGATGGTTAAGGTACCAAAGAAAAGCTATGTAACATTGAAAAACAGTCTCTGAGATTGGGTGTTTTGGGTGTGGGATTTGTTTTGACTACTTTTTTTTGGTGAAACTACAGTTACCAGCTGGGTAAATGTGTTGTGAATTACTGGAAGGTGGTAGCTGCTTGTTGTTAGAGTTACTTGTCTTTCTGTTAGTCTTTAGTTCAGTTGTATGCTTCACCTGACTGCAGCATCTTGGTTTCTCTCTTGATGTCCTATTCTAAGGTGTTTGTTTGTTTTTTTTTTTTTTTTTCTTCCTGTTTTTTATACCAATATCTGACAACTTTTGTGGAAGGATACTAGCATCCCTAAAGTACTTGTGTTGGTTGGTAGGTAGTCTTTTGGTAGCTCAAAGTGGTTGCAAGGTGACTTTTTGGGGATTCTGGTGAAATCCATCCTGGCTCTGTCCCTGGCCTGGTGTACATAGAGAGGGCTTTGCTGCTGGGAAAGCTGAGATGCAATAAACATTGAGTTTCTGTATTCATCCCAAAATATACATGCAAGCCGCCTAAATGAACTTGTTGAAGCTGTTGTGTTCTTTATAGCTGCTATATGCAGAAGTTAAATCCACAGGGAAAATCAACAAATCATGCACAGAGGCAGAGGCTGGGTAGTCAAGCACTTGTATTTTACGTCTTTAATGTCCTGCATGCATTTGCACCTTTGAAGACTGTGTAGCTTTAAAGGATATTTTTATTCAATTCTTGTTAGGTTAGGTTTGTATCAGACTAAATTGGTCTCCTGCAGGGCTTTAGTTTCATGTGATGTCTCCGACTTCACCAGTGAAGTCTGGGAAGATAAACTTCATGGAAATGCTAATTGATATAATTTTTTGACTCTGAAGTCAGTATCAGGTGCTAATCTGATCACAACAAACCTACTTCTGGATTTGAACATATCTTATACAAACATGAAGACTGATACATGCTGACACCAACATTAAAAACACTTCTGAAAGATGAAGGCTCGTGATTTTTAATGGATTACTTCATATGCATAAGCCATGGTGGAAAAACTGGTGAGAACTATATTTGGAATATATCAAATAATAGTACATCTTGGGTAATGGCCTATTGAGATACTTGAAAAATGCAGAAGTACTGCCTAAGGAATAAGAAAAGGAAGATGAAATGAAGTAATTGGCTGGCTAATATGTATTTTGAGTGGGTTATAAAACCTTTATTTATGGCAGGAAGTTGAGCTTCTTCAAAAGGTGTATGCTTATCTAATGAGTGCTGTAAAGATCCTGGAGAGTCACCTCTGTTCTCACCACCTTCCAACTTTTGGTCTCTTTCTTCTTCCCTTTCCTGGATGAGCTTCCTTTCCATGGCCATGAACATTTTAAAATGGTATTTCCTTTCCATAGCGATCCTTTTGCTTACAGTATTTGCAGTCATGCTCTGAAAAGGTAGAGATTTATACAAGTTAAGACTAACTTGGTCACTTTATAGATTACTTATCAATGCCATTAAAGTGAAAGCTTCATATTGGAAGAAAGCAAACACTTGTTGATGTGTGATTTTGGGAGGAAGGAGTTGTTATTCAGCCATGGACTCTTCTTATCTCTTTCATAACTTTGGAGTGTTGTTTTTCTTCCTGACAATGTATAATTGATCAGGAGAGGAAGACCTCCTTGCAGGAGGATCTTTGTAATCAGATGTCACATCCTTTTGTCTGTCCAGCTGCTTTTGAGCAAGTAGCAGATTTATCCCAGAACTGGCCATGCTTTGTACTGGTGGTGTCACGCTGTAGTGTTAAACTAAGATGGTTAAGATGGTTAAGGCAAGGCTGAACCTTCATGACACATCAGTCACAGCTGGCTTAAGAAGCTCTTTACTGTTCCTTGCTGTCCCTGTACACCTCTGGAGGGGGAGCTGAACCACATGCACATCTGTGAAATTACAGCTTTTTTTTTTTTTTCATTCTCCCCCCCCCCCCCCCCCCCCCCCCCCCCTTACTGCAAGGTTATGAGAAGCGTTGTTACTTGCCGATGTTACTGTGTTAGTCACCAGCTGCAAGTGATTTCAGCACTATGATTTTCAAGGTCGAACTCAATAGCCTTGTGCTTCTATTATTCAGATATTTCTGGTGGTAAAGAGGAGCAGTTGTGAAATTTGGAAGTACTGAATCATAAAAGTTCATTACAAAAAGTTTTTTTTGAGACACCCCTGCCCCCCCCCCTCCCCCAAGTAGCAGATTTTGTTCTCCCTTTTCTTACCTGTCTCTCAAGCTCTAGAAATGAGAAGAGGGTGGAGTAACCATGAGATTAAGATTTCATTTGTCTGCTCTTCCTCCTTTTTTTCCTCCTCTCTTTCTCTTTGAGCATAATTTGGGTGGGAGTGGGAGGATGATGGAAGGAGGAGTTAATCTTTCTCTGAAGCAATACAGTTCCTGTCCACTGTTTTGCAGGTGACACTTCTGTGTGATGGCACAGGGGGACAGGTTTGCTCAATTACAGCTTTAATGTTTCAGTTAAACCTGTATACTGTGTTGGATGTAATAAGAGGAATTTTGATTCCACATAGGTGATCAAGTGCTTGTGCAGGAAGTGACTAATACAGCTCGGCAGGTAGGGCTGCACTAATGAGACCAGAAAGAAAATGGGCTTTATTTAAAAAGGGCAGCTGTCACTAGACAACTTAAAGAACACGTCATAGGGCAGTAGGAAATTTAGCATACTATGTACTGTTAATTTAGCATACTATTGCTTTGACCACTTATTCGAATTTTAGAAATTATATTTTTGGGGGGTTAGGATATAGAGAAGTTATCTGTATATATCATGTATTGAGTTGTACAACATACTACATGTTGCAAACCCAAGCAAACAAGGAATTGATTGAAGCTCTTTTTCAAACTGGAAAAAATACAGAATTAGGATAGCTGATCAGTTCCAGCTGTCCTGTAGTGGCCACAGTGGAAAAACCTTGGAATCATGCCTACTTGTAACTCCAGTTTAAACTATCTTAATCAGTTTTGCTTCAACTTTTTGGGGAAAGGATGGTGGGTTTTGGTATAGTTTCTTCTGAAACTAGTTGCAAACTCGTAAAATTCTAAAACTGCTTTTTTGGTTGAAAACTGTAAATTTGGGGGAGTGGTACCTAATTGTTGAAATTTTCCTTGAACCTGTAAATGTGGTGTGAAAAGACACTGACTACTGTAACAATACAGATATCGCTGATTATAATCAAAACTTCATACTGAGGTTAAATTACAGATTATTCCATGAAAGAGAAAATATATACATTTTACATAGCTTCATTTCTCCTTTCATGTTTACTTTTGGTTTTTCATGTTTGGACTTTTGTGATTAGTTTCCTTCTGAACTTGCATGCCATAGGAAATCGTAATACTTCTGGAATACAGGCAGGATCATCAGGTTCCCATCTTAGTGGCAGTTAAATAAAACAGTCCTAGTCTCTTCTTGTGGGCTTTCCCCTCCACTTTCTCTGTGTGTTTGGTTTTTTTTTGTGTGTGTTCTGCTTTTCTGGTTAGATCTCTTGAGCAGTTTCTGCTGGTTGGCCAGGTTACTGTACTGAGCTTAAATTTGTGGCTCAATGGGTTTGGCTTTCTAAGTGTCTCTTAAAAGTAGTTCTGTTGTGTGGTAATCAATGCTGCAGGTATGCAGTTTGTCTAGTCCCGTGTAGGACACGAATCTGCCACCTTTCATAGTAAGATGTTTATCTGCTGTCAGAGCTAAGGAGGAAATTCATTGAAGTCTCATGTGGATTGAGCAAGTGCGTTTTTTTTCTTGAGTAAAAGTATCTTTTATGTATCACAATTGCCATTTAGTGTCTGCTATTAGAATGGAGCAATCCTAACCCAGATTTCTAGATTTTCTTTTTCTTCCAAATGAAAATGTTCCATCCCACTTGAATCTGTGAGGAAAATCCTAGCAAAGAGTTGGTTTGGATACCTCAGAGAGTGAACTCTGGAGAAACTCACTTATTTTGTTGTTCTTGCCAGTATATTAAAAAAAAAAAAAATCACATTTACGCTATTTCACTAAAAATTTTTAGTGTGTCTGTGATTGAGTGGGGAACGCAATATTGCAGGATATCCATCTTCATGTTTAGAAATACTCTCCGCAGGGAATCAAATGATACATGATGAAAAACTGCAATTAAACATGCAGATTTTTCATTAGGTGGCTTAATTCACTAGTAATTCTGACAGCATCAAGCTGTCCCAGTCTTGTGGGAGGTGAGCAAGATTCACTCTTCGTCCATCCTGACTATTTTAGACCCCTGTAACATCCTGTGGTGGATCCCGGAGCAGACTGGCACTTTTCTGGTGTGTGCACATGTTCTTTTCCTGCCACCCAGGAGGAGTGGGTGAACTGAAATGCAGCAAGAACAGCAGGATGGAGGTGGCAGAGGAATGAAATTGAATGGGACAGGAAGCCTTGTTTCTGGATGCAGTGTTACAGTGTGGGAGCCGAAGGCAGTCTACAAGCCGGTGGCCATCCTGTAAGGCTTCACGTGTGGAGGATGAAGGCTAATCAGCGCTGGCTGGGCGAAGAGCAACAACTTGGTGTGGGGAGGCCCGTCTCAGAGAGAGCAGAAGAGACGTGGGAAGCAGAGGGAGTGCGGCAGGGGAGAGAAGAGGCAGGGTGTCTCCTGGCTGGGGCAGGCTGCAGCTGGGGCTGCAGGGATCTGCTGGCTCTCTGTGTTTCTGCCCAGGATGAGATCTCTCCTGGCAAATCTCTCTAGCAGCTGATCAGCATAAAATGACTGCCTACTACTGCTAGTGGCTATTCCATAAGTTCAAGTGTGAAGTTTTTTTCCTCTATACGTGATTGACTTCCAGCTTGCTGACAAAGTGCATAGAAGCTGCTATTCTCCCATGCAGTTGGTTTTGAGGAGGATGATTACAGCTTTCATGAGTCTAGGAGGCATGAGATGAGGGAGAATAATGTAATCGTTAAGGTAGGAGAACTGTGGTGGTGGTGTTTTTTCCTGGCAGTATTAGAGCCTTCCAAGGTGATCCCAGCCAAGTCTCCTAATCCAGACTTCTCATAGATGACCACTTATTGCAGTGACTCGGTTTGTGAAATCACTTTTAGCACTCAAAGTCACTAGGAGCTGTGCTTTGAGGTAAATCAAGGAAAAAGACATTCTTATTTGCAAGATGTTCCTATGCTATAATGAGAAATTAATAACTTTCTTTAGAGGTACAGTTTGGTGTACAGAAATAGCTGAGGATCCACATTAAAAAATGCTTTTATGATCTGTATTTATTTCATTATTCTTCCTGTGTGGAGAAAGACTTACTAACCTGTTCTTTCTTACTGATTACAGTTTTGTAAATGAGAAATCAAGTGGAACTGTAATTTGCACTTAGTTTTAAGCATAGGCATTTGTACTTTGGAGACTTGGCATCCAAAATGTTCATAGTATAGGGAAATTAGTTAAATTGGGGAAAAAAGTACCCCCACACCAGTGCTAATGTTTACTGTTTTCCTGATGTATATAACTTTGTCAGACTTCCCCATATATAATAAATTGTTCATTGTGCAAAACTTGCACAAATGTTCTCCATGTGAAAGCATGAGATGTAATTGATCATTTTGGGGAATCATTGATCAGTTGGAAGATTCAGGAACTTTTCTGTTCCACTGAAACTGTACGTAAGTCTTTTCTTCAGTCTTCTATAATTTTTAGCATACTTACATTACAATATTTGTACTAAACATGTATTTCAGTAGAGGCTGAAAGTAGACTGCAGAGACGTCATTATTAAAAATGGCTTTATAATTAGGATACCCTATGTACCGAATACAACAGAAGATTAATTTTGCCTTTAATAAAAGATGTTTCATTAAAACTAAATGATTTCATAAAATGTTCTTAAACTTTCCCTTGATACTGCCTTACCATTGCTTGGCAGCAAGTGGCTTGTGGATTTAAGTGTAAGTATTCTTTAGCTTTTCCAGATTTGTCATTTTTACCTGAGATGCAGTTTTAAAGGATTATATTTTAATAGAAACTTTAACTGATTTGTTATTTTTTTTTCTTGCTATTCAGGTGTATTACCCTGTTCCCATATGAAGTTTGACAAATAAAATGTCTTTTATACACTTTCAGCTGTTTCAACTATGTGACCTTCAATTTAAATAGGGAATACGTAGAGGGAGAAAAGCTGAAGAGCGGCTTTCATTCTGTTAACCACAGAATTTAAGAGGTGCCATCTTAATGTTAGTATCATTAGTTATTTGGTACTAAAAGTTTAGTAAGCCTGTGTGTTTGTAGGCAAAGATGGAGTTGCATGGGCACACAGCAGGATGTCAGCTGATCATAATGGATAGGGAGGAGCACCAGGGATGGGTTGTGGAGGGATGCTTCTGCCATCCCTTCTTATCCAGTGGGGAATAAGGGAGCGGGAGAGTCACTGAGCCTGATCTCTTGCTACCAAGGAAAGTGCCGAGACATGTTTTAACAAGTACTAGAAATCTTAACCACTGGGGACTGTCAAGCTGATTTTCTGTCCTACTGTTGCTGCCAGACATTCTCAGCTTTTATGATACTCCTGGTTCAAAAACCTATAGCATATTGGGGCAATGGTGGGGAATCAAAAATAGGTGCGTATGGACAGAAATTCCAAAATTGCTACGTTTACTAGGAAATTAACACACACATGTTTGTTCTTATGCATCAATATTTGGATCATTTTAGAGAAGTGTCAGTGCAATTCAGAACTTAGCTCTGCAGCAGGGTGTCACCAGTTTCCCTTGCTGCAGGCAGCATTTTGGTGAAAAGTGCATAACAAACACATCGCTTATCTTCGTGTTTGGATATGCTCCCAAAACCACAGAAGTCACAAATACAAATACTGCTGCCTTGCTTTTGCAGAGAAAACCAATGTGCTTTGGGGCAGCAGCTTCCTGGGTGCCAGCAACAGCTGTTTGCAGCGGCAGCTCCTGCTGTTTGGTACAGGTGCAGTTTGAAAGGAGACTTTACAAGTGCAGAACCTTCCCTGGATGAAGGTGCAGGGCAGGTGGGGCAGTTCAGAAGGGTAGCCAACTTCTGTATATGTGTTATTAAAGTGAGGGAAATTAGGTGGATTCAGAAAACTTTGAAGGGTAGACTTTTTTTCTTTTTTCCCATTGTATGTCAGGCAAGAGGACATTATGCTGCAGGGAAAAACTGCAGGAGAGAAAAGATGTGACTTGTGAGAAAGACAGGAACTTCCTAGGAAAGGCTAAAGTGGATGTCTCTTCTTTCTTTTCCATTAGTTTTCCCTGTTTGTTGTCTTCCTCTCCCCAAACAAGCTGGAGCAGCCGTGGCTGCTTTCCCCCTTCTGAGATAAACTACTGCAGGTAAGCCAGACCTCTGTAGAAGCTTGTATTGGTGGCAAATGATCATCAGTGATTGCTTAACCGTAGAGGATAATTGCGGTTTGCAACTACTAGGTAGAAGTATTTGCTCTGGAAGAACTGTTGGGTTATTTTTCTATAAAAAAATCTAAATAATAAAAAAAATATTTCTTATCCTATTAAAAATCTGAAACAAAACTAATGTTTTGAGAGAGGTCATATTTGGATAGACAGGTTAGTGGCATCTAACATCTTTGGTGTGCTTCCATGTCAATGAAAACATCGATGAAATGCTAAATCAGATACTTTTGAAAGGTTTTCATCTTCTTGCTAATGAACATTCTATTTTCTTGTCTCTTTGTCATGAAATTTATTGGTCCTTTCTTGTTGGTCTTGCAAAATCTGGAGTTGGTGAGATGCATGTCCTTGTGTACAAGCCCTCTTATGCTTTCTCTGTTACCATGCTTTGTAATAATTCCTTTCTCCTCCTGTGCTACTTCAGTTCCTGCCTGTTAACTTCTCTCCCACTGAGGACTATATATATGCTTTGGAAATAATTAATGAAACTAGAATTTCCTCAGCTAGTATTGAATTCAATTACTACTAGAGCCTGTAGTTTCAGAAGTGGAGGTGGATATAGTTGTCTTGATACCTCCCTCACCTCACTTAACCTGCCCACCTCTTGGTCCCCAAGCTGCAGTCCTTACTGGTGGTGGTTTGAAAACTCTGATGCCTACTGGTAGGAACAAAGCTGCTGCTTTAAATATTCAGTGTGGCAACCCAGTTTCTGGAGCCCTGCAAAAGTTTAATGCTGGCAGAAGTGATGTTTCAAGGGCTCTAACAACCTGTTCATCCCTTTATAAACCCTTGTTGTCAATAATCCTTGATTTTTACTTTTTTTTTTTTGGGGGGGGGGGGGAGTGTTAGACAATTTTGAAGTAATTTTGTTTGTAAATAGGTAGGCAGTATCTACAGAAATGATAAATAGTGGTTTTTCTCCAATTGCAGGCATTTTTCCCCCCCATAACTGTTTTTAAGTTGGAGTCTCTGGAGGTAATGTCTTTACTCTTGGAACAGAACAATGAATTGTATTTAGTAAAAATTCTTTCCAGTGCAAGTCAAGTTAGTGAGGTGTCCTGTTCGTATATTGTAGTGTATCTCTTATAATTATTTTATTCTTACAGTCAACTGCTTCAGTATTTTGTAGCATGTGTGACAGTTGTTGATAGAGTTCCTCCCTGCTTCTTGTTCAGAAGTTGCTGAGGATGCCTGTTAACTTGTTTCTTTACAGGTAATGCTCTTCTTCATCTTAAAAAGCCTAGTTACTTCATAACTCTTATCTGTGAAGCTAAAGCAAAGGGAAGACTCTTGTATCGTCCAGAGACAGCTGAGAAGAGAGCAGAAGTAGTGCCAATAGAGAAGCAGAAATTGTGAAGATCATCTAAAGGGCTGCAGGGTGGGTGTTAGGGCAAATGCTGAGTTCAGATCTGAAGCTCAGTGAAGGATTTCCAGGCTTGCTGTTAAATATTTTCAGTACTTGTACAGAATAGGAAAATATACTTTAGTACTCAGAAACCTAGTAATAACCTAGCTATGCCACAATACAGGCTGCTTTCTGAAGAACAGTAATTTTAGGATGTGTGCGTGGAAAACACTGATGCATAGATTTGCATTGAGAAGGAATCGGGTGCAGCCCTCTAACCCTGGTACTACAGTTGCCATTAACTGTTGTTAGTGAGGGGAGCTTCTGAGCCTATTTCAGGCTTCTAGCTTCCTAAAGGTAAGCGAAGTTAATATGAGAAGTACCTGGTACATGATCTGAAGGTGTAGATTGACAAGACAGGTTAGATAACTGGTGGCCAGCTACTTCTGCAAGAGTCTGTCCCCTTGGCTGTGTGTTTCCCACTTTTCTCTTGGGTTGCAAACTAGTGATCATATGTCACAGGGAGAATTAATTCAGCTGCCTGATCAATTGGAAAACTAATTTAAAAACACATCAGTCTGCTCTGTTAGCCAGCTGAAGCTTCTCTCCTTGCAGCCTCGTGATTGTTCTCTAACACTGACACCAAGAAGGGAAACCTATATTGACTTCTATAACTTTTTAGCCATTAGGCAGGGTGCAGTCTGAGATAACAGCAGTCTTGGCTGACTGTGACCTGCTGGAATGGCTGAAGGGGTCTGAGACCTGGGGAGAGATACCTGGAGCAGCCAATGTGTGAGTAGTCTGGTTGGATGTGCACCCCAAACCTTTTGGGCCTACATAGGTGTTTGATCACATGACTGGAGATCTTGGGTTAAATTCCTGGTGATACAGAGTGAACAAAAGTGATTGAAGACATGATGAGGCAGGGAGGGGAAGCCTTAATTTTACCTTGCAGGCCTTTTTTCTCCTACATGCAAGTATTTTAAGTCTTGTCTGATCACAACAGTATTTTTGCAAGAATCATATCTTTTTCCCCACTGTTAACTCTGAAATTTTACAGGAGTCTAACGTGGGGCATTTTGAGTTATTCTTCCTTTATTCTTCAAATTTGCCTTATGGCATAAGCAGGCTCTTGGAGCACAACACTACATGCAAGAGGTTCGTGAAATCCATATCAACATTTTGAACTAGTAAAGGGTTTGTAGTAAAAGTCATATTATGTTGTTATACTTTTTTTTTTTTAGACATAGATTTACATGTATAAACAGCAGATAAATAAGTAGTAGTGTTTAGGTTTTTTGGGTTTTGTTGGGTTTTTTTAAGAGAACTTGGAACAAATGGGAAATCGTAATTTCTTCTCTTGTGGCATACCTGGTGTGCAAATGAGTATTTTAACCACCTAATCAGTTGACAGAGCTGTCTTTAGGAATTTAAACGCGCTTGCTTCATGTTTTCTTTGCTTTGTGGAAAAGTGGTCAGCAGAATATATTGTTCTGACCAGTTACGGTTTGTTTTTCCTGGTGTAAAACATCTGCGTTGTCTGCTTCTCCCCTTGTTTTGCCGTTTCTAATGATTTTGTGATGTTGTAAAGATTCTAGCTGCTTGTGACAAAAGGCTGCAGCAATCAATACACAAACACTCTCCATTAATCCAGATGAAGGCTGTCTTCCAGCTTCAGTTGGGATGCAATTCTGGCCAACTGTCAGGGAGACTGACCTGACATGGTAACAACCCCCAAATTACAGCCAGAGTGTGATCAGCAGGAAAAATAACTCTTGATAGTTTGGCTGTTAAATACACTGTTTAGAAATCACTGCGTGCTAGAGCAATGTAGCTCTCTACTGGATTAGATCAGTTCTGGGGCAGAATTGTTCTTTCAATTTGCATAAGAGGATTTTTTTCTTCTGTGGTGTAGTTTTCTGCTGAGGTATCTTAGGTAATAGTTTAACTGTTTGATGATGGATAATTTACTCCTACCAGGGCGACACTTTTGCTTTGCTTTCACTTTTGCTTCTCCAAGTATGGATCAGAGCCACTGCTTAAGTTTTTGCCTTGAACTGTTCTCTGAAGGCTGTGCTGTTTGGACATTTTGATCTCCTTCCAACCTAAACCATTCTATGATTATATGATTCTATAACTTGCTCTGTTGTGGCTGTATCTGTCACTGCTTTAAATGTGTATTGAAATGTGGTTTAATCTTAAAATGCATTATGAGAAATAACTACATAAAGTCACGTGAAGTTGGAGCTTTAGCACAGTATCTGGGATTTGTCCAAATGTGATGGTATGCAGGGAGAAGCTTGGAAGTCCATTCTGCATCAGCCTTTCCCAGGAAGTATTTATCCCTAAACATGCATCACTAGTCCTCTTATCGCTTAAGCTGTGTAAAAGTTACCAATTTGCTTCACTTTGTTGTGGCTTTCATAGAGTAGCTTTTCACCAAAAGCAGCTTTGTTTATTGTAGTTTATTGTGTACTGGTATGCTGACATAGATCTCTTTTCAGGACGGCAGGGAAAAATAACTATTTAGATTCCAAATGGTAGCTATTTTGTAACAAGTTCAGTGCCTAAACAAATTTGTTACCTTGTTTGTAGGGGAAGTCAAGCGATGATATTGTAACCTCATATATTCCACCTTGAATCCTAGAAATGAGGTATGTTACTATTATTCCTGACAATCATCTGCCAGTTTAAAAAGTACTTTTCAGGCTTTCTTCTGCTTTCGCTTGCATCTATGGAACTCTGCTGGTTTTATATGAAATTTATCAAGTCAAGAGGGCACAACTTGTTTTCATGTCTGATTCTCAAGAATCAAAACACTATTATAACTACATGCACAAGAAAACTCACAGCCTCAGACCTAGCAAAGATGTGAAAACTAAATAGTATTAGGTAGCTTTCTTAAGGAACGCATGACATGGCTATAAAATGCTTGTCCTTTTTTCTATAGACCAGGGAACGTAGATGATCAGGGTGGTCAAGAGAATAGTTGAGAGATCTATGTTAAAAGTTTTTTGCTATTTTTAAGTCATCACCCACATCCGTGTCAACTGTCTGTTAGGTTTTATAGATATCTTCCGGGATGGAGTAGTGAGAGAGGTGGCAGCATACCTCTCCTACCTCCATCCCTTGATTATGACAGCTTTTCTTTATTTTATGCTAAACGCCACTTTTAGTTGGGAAAATATTAAGCACCCTGGAATGTTTCTGTAGGTACAACAGTAAAACATAACAGCAACCACTGCTTGTGAAACCAAAGGTTCAATTAACTATTGCTGATGATACCAGCTGGGCTAATCTGTATTAGAGGCTCAGTAATACATATAACTGAATAGGTTGTGCAAATGTACAGTGGTTTTGGCCCTATTTTATTTGAAAGGGGAATGCTGGTTGGCAAATGTAAACTCAGGAGCCTTTTCCAGCTTTTGTGTCTGGTTGGGATCCTGCCTACTAAATAGTAGAAAAATGAGCTATTGATCTCCTTTTTCAACATAAATAGTTGTAGGATAAATTGTCACTAGTTTTGATGGATTTTGCTTGGCTCCACCTGAAAACTGAACTGATATTTCTCAATGAAGAGTGAGATCACATATTTTTCGCTCTTCTGTTATGCTGTTAGGAGTGCTAACTTTTTGCTTATCTTCAAGAAATGTGTGGAAAAGGATTTGGTTGTGATACTAATTATTGTTAATGGTTAACAGTATTATTCCATTGGAATTGATCTGAATCTGGGTTAATCCAGACTGAACCCAGTGGATGTCAGTTTTGACTGTTCAGGACTTTGTACATGAGACAAGGAAACAGCTATGTTCATTTTTAAGCATTACTCCTGTAAGAGACTGGCATGTAGACAAAAATAACCTGCTCAAGTAATTGAGAACACTTAGGTTTAATCTTCTTAATTGGAAAGGGAGAATGGGATTTTGGGGTTCTTCTGGTGTGTGGTGTTTTTTTTTTTTTTTTCTTCTAATTTATTATTTTCTGAGGTACATATTTAAATGAATTACAGTAAACACTCACGTCATGTCTTTCCTGCTTTTGGGAGGTCAGCAGTGCTGAAAGTGAGAAGTGCTGCCCTGTGGCAGGGGGAAGGCTCCCGCGCTGCACGGTCGGTGGCTGCTGCTGTGCCTGCATCCCATCCTGCTCAGCCTGTTCAATCCTTGCTTTCCTGGAGCGTCAGCCTCAGCTCTCCTGGTTTGTCTGTTCCTTGCCAGAGCACTTGGGTGGGCAGAATAGACCTGGGTTAGGCTTGGCTGGTGACAAATTCAAACATGGACGACAGTTTCTACAAGTTTTATGCCGGCTGTGGGAGAACAGGCTATTCTCCTGTAAATTTAAACCTGCTGATTAAAGAGTTAACTGATTGATTTTTATCATAGTTATTTTACAAGTAGCAGCTGTGGGAGTTGGTTTGTTTTGGTTCTATGCTGTTTGGCTGTGATGTTTTTATTCTGATGCTGGAAGTCCAACAAACCATTACTTTGCAAAGGTATTGTTGCTTTGTTACTTGTATTTCCTGATGCTACTGAGCCCCTGTGAGCAGGGCTCGCTCCCAAGATGGTTGGGTTATTTGAGCATATTGTGGTATGCGGATGGTCTCCTGGCCCTTGCTTAATTTCTGGAATCCCTTCCCACACCTGCTTGATTTTGGTGTGGTCTTTTGGTCATGCTCCTAGGCAGAAGCAACTGCTCTCAGGGCTTGGATATATTTGCCTCTGTTTTCCACCCCAAAAAGGGCAGGTACCTGGCTCAGTCTGCTGTCCTCTAAGGTCTTCCTTCATGAGCATCTCTGGAACTTCTTAGTAAAAGTGAATTTCTCTTCTAAGGAATAAGAAAATTACCATACCCATACTTCGCTAGCACTGGTAATATGTACACCTGGTCAAAGTAAGAAAGCTCTCATGCATTTCCTTGTTCCCTTTAATGAATGCTGAGAGCCCTGTGGGCTTGGGTGAGATTCCTCCAAGGTTGGCAGTTTCTGCCACGCTTCCTCCTGGGTTATGTTCCTCTGCTGGGATTTCACCCTCCCTCTACCCCCGCATTCGTCCCCGGAGGCGAGATGAAAGATTGCTTTATCTTGCACGCTCTAGGGCTCCCAGAGGTTGTGAAAGCTTTCTGCCAGCTGATGTCTTGGTTGAACTCTGGCATGCCTCTTTGTCAGAGAGAGTCCCAGCTCAGCAGGCAGCTCTCCGGGTGTACCAGCCCCAGTTTTGTCCAGCCACGGGACTAACCGTTGCCTCTGCTGTGGGTGTCGGCTCACCATGGACGCTTAAAAAACAGAGCAGAAAGCATGTAAACTTACTTGCTGATTACACACACTAGGTTTGATGAGTGGTAGCAGGCAGAAACATGATTTAATGCAGCATAGTTTCCCTAAATGCATTACTGAGGTAAAATCTCCTTTTCCTTTTTTTATGAACTTGGTGCTAGGGAAAGTAACAGGAGATGAAAGGCTGGAGGAGCTCGCGCAGGCTGATAATTACTTTTTTACATCTTGTGAGGGATAATTTTAGTGTTAATTTGTTTTTCTATAAGTAATTTTGTATAAATACTATTCCTATGTGAACAGGACAAGTAGAAGCTGAATGTTCCTCTTGACATCAAATCCATGTGAGCAGGTAACACCTGCTCCTGTGGAAGGAAGGGAAAAGGAGCAGAGCTTCATGCCAGCATGTCTTCAAATGACAAAGCAAATCAAGAGACCTTTAAGAAGGTTTTAGTTGAATTTAGGTGTATTCTGAAGAGCATCTTGCTAACTTATCCTCACAGTTCTTTAGGCAAGTCCTATACGTGACTGGAGGAAAAAGAAGAGTTTGACTGGGAAACAAACAGCATGGTTTGGGGTTTTGCTCCAGGCTGCCAAGGCGAGTTTTGCCAGTTCAGGTTTTGGTTGGTTTCTGGAGCTAAAGCCGCTCTAGTTGCTGCCTGTACAGGTGGTGCCGGCTGCGGCCCTTGCTGGTGTGTGGCTGCACCATCCTGCAGAGCCCTGGGGATGTGGGTTTGTGTAAGTGCCCTCCCCAAAGCGATCCTCAGAGTGTTACGGATGAAGCTGGAATTCTCCCAGCCTGTGGCTGAAGTTGTGAAAACTAGATGAGCTTTGAGAATTTAAATAGATGCCATGTTTAAATACACATTGTAAAGCATTCAGAAGACATGCTTTTGGAGCAGAAAGGTCAAACCTGTGATGTTCTGATGGTGGTTGGATTGCACTTATGTACGCCATGATTCCCTCCCAGCTTCTTGGTTTTGTGTGCCCTTCTCCTGAACGGTGAGATACTAACATGTTCTTTAAAGGCCCTGAGACTTTGCTTCATTCTGTGTCTTTGTTAGGGTTGGTGATGTGATAGGTAATGCAAAGTGTATAACAATGTGTCTAGAAGAGGTGGTGTCTGCCCACACCTGCAATGTTTTGGGCCAAATGACTTTCTGTTTCTGAATGTCACATGAAGCAGGAACCACCACGTCACTGTCATTGCTTCATCCAGGTCTGTAGTACCAATGTGAAAGGAGAACAAGACTTTGTGTCCTCAGATGATGCGTGAAGGTGAACATCCTGATGGACCCTTTTAGGGTTGGTCCGTGTGAGCTTGTGACACAAAAGAAATCTGATTATTTATTTATTTAGTGGAAGTGTCTGGTTGTACTTTATTAATATAAATGGCCATTTTAAATACAACTTAAAATGTACAACTGTCACAAAATATAATGACATTCTTTAGGTCTGTCTTTGAATACCTGTCAGACATTGGTGCCAGTAGAAGTTATGTTTCTTGGGTTACTTTTAGTCCCTGAGGTGGGCAACAGTAGGATTTTTTTTTTTTTTTTCTCCTGGGCATCTTAAAGGTGCTGTTGACATCTGCCACCTGCTTTGAATCGCCTCAATCACCTTCCTCCTCCACTACTGACTGGGAAGAAAGACTAGTCATTCTAGTTGTTTTGGTGGTCACTCCGTTATTTCCTGGCATAACAGAAAATATGAATTAAAACTAAAAAATAACAATCATTAATTCAATGCCAGTGTGCAAAGGATCCTCACCATTTTGAACTCTCTCTGGATCCTTTTGAGGTCAGCAATATACGCCCTGCTTTGGCTATTGAAGCCCTTCCCTCATAGGAAGGGGAGAAACAGTTCTTGACTAGAGTGAGGTTACAGGTGGTGGTTGGCAGAGAAGACAGCGGGGCAACTTAATGAGAAGGGGATTCAGAAAGTAAGTTATTGCAAGTCTGCTGTATTGAGAAATGAATAAAAGGGGGAATAAAAGTGAAACATATCCCATAGGGTATGGTTTGTGAAGCAAAGAATGACAAGGCAAGAACTTGTGTGAAGATATCCATTGGAAGAGGTGGCACACAGGAAACCCAGTCTGTTGTTCTGTTTGGTGGTGATGCAAATTAAGTAGCCTCTAAGCTAATTAGTGTTCGTTCTGGCTGTTCATTCTTGCTTGTCTTGCAGTACTGAGAATTTGTACCATTTGACAGTAAGGAGGGAGAACAAATGGAGTGAAAAAGAATCTGTTTCATAGGATTTTTTTTTTTTTTAATTTTTTTTTGCGGGGGGGGGGGGAGGAGTTTGAAGAATCCCAGGATCACTGGCACAAATCGGAAGTAGGGGATCCAGACTACTGAAGTTAGTACTCAAACTGCAGAAATGGTCATGGAACCACAACCTTAAAGGCAGGTGCAAAATGCTTAGTAAAAGTTTGCACTGTCTTTGGTTTGCGCTTGTTGAATCATGTCTACTTGGATTTCATTTGGTTAGCACCTACCACTATGGAGTCCTGAACCATGGCGAGCCCTTCAAGTATTTTCCACAAAATTATTGTTTTTAAAGAAAACAAATTCAAAATTACACTTTCTGCTTCCCAAACCTGCAAGAAAAGTAATTCTTCCCTGATTTGCAATTTACCAGCAAAAATGAAAGAGGAATGTTTCCAGGGAACTAGAAAGCAATGGCATTTTCTTATAAATAAAGGGAACTTTAACTCATTTGTTTCCCTGTAGAATATGAAGGTCCTGTAGACCAGACTGTCTCTTTACTTGCATCTGTGCATTTCTAAAATAATTTTTATTATGCATAACATCCTTGGTAGTTTAAAGGGGAGAAATTGGCTCACTGGTAGAAACTAAATTTCTCTATAGACCTGCAGATTAGATATGTCACTGTTTACTTTTCTTTCACCATTAATAGGTGAGAAGTAAGAACAATTTACCAGTTTATTTAGCATATGCATCTCTGAACTAAGAGTAAAGTTTCCGTTGGAAAATGCTCATTTGTATGTGTCTACTTTAAAGTAGAATGGCCCCTTCTTTAAGGAATATAGCCATAATACAGCTGCCGAAGTACAGCCTGCACAGGTTATATTACATCCAGCTTGGACCAGGCTAAATGACACGTATAAATCAGTGCTTTCAGTGTAGTTTGAACTTTGTTTTCTGTGTAACTAACAAAGATTTCCTTGGGGGGAAAAAAAAAAAGCTTAGGGGCAGAAATACTTTTCTGACTTAAAGTACCATGCCATCTATTTCTGGTTTCTGTTGCTGGTGTCACTGCATTTTGGGGCAGTAAGTGGACCAGTGCAGAGTCTGGGTGTGTTTCCCCCCTCCCCAGTCTTTTCAAATAAAATGTCAAGAATTGGAGGGGAGGTACACAATGCTCTCCTGATAGTTTAAATGTCACCTTTCTGTTGGATGAAAGTCACTAGAGACTGCTTTCTCTTATGAATTGTAAGCAGAGCTAGCCCCTCCTGAGATGCTTTACTGAAGTGAGGCACAGCTGGGTGTAAGAATTGGAAGCTGCCTGACATTTAACACTATTGCAGCTCCGCTGCTTTTAGACATATCTGAGTCGTTCCTCATGCTGTGAAAATACACCATGCTGTTGTGTGTACTGAGAGTTCCTAAGTTCTTAATACACAGTGGTATTTTGAAACTTAAAGATTTCTTAAAACTTTGGGGTTTGACATTGTGATAAGCTTATGTTGAAGGACAAAGCTCTTCAAAATGTCTTTTTTCCAAAAAAAAAAAAAAAAACCAACCAAACAAGGAAAAGAATAAAACCAGTTATTTATAAAACCTGTTATTTTTACCCATGTTATAAGAGATTTTTTTTTTCTTTCCCGTTCCCTAGCACCTTCTCAGTGTGCATCAGCAGGTAGCCTAACAAGCTACCTCTAAAGCCATACTTACATCAATTTCTGATGCTAGTTCTCAAACAAAGATGGACTGTTTTGGTAAGACAAGGCTCCATTGAAGTTACTGCTAATAAGCAAACCAGCTCTGTTCACTTCAGTCCCATTCAAAACACAGGAAAAGGATCAATCTTTGCCAAACTTGAAATGCTGAAACTATTGCAGAGGATAAAAATGATTTACTTCCAGTGGGTGTAAAACATATTTTCAAAATAAACACTGAAACCACACTTGACTCTTACAACATATATTAATCATATTCTGCGTGGGCATGAAATATAGAAAGTGTTCAGCTTTGTATCCCTTCAGTTTATTAATGCAGGTTTCTTCTAACTAGCATTTAATTTAAGCAGTGCTTCTTAAGTACCAGCTTAGATGACAGATAGAATGTGCCTTCTCACTGTGAAGTGTTACTCCATTGTAGCTTACTTTACTCTTAGCAAAAGGGCTTGCCTTTTTTAGTATTTCCCTAATGCTTAACACCCGCTCCATGAAATCCTGCAGTAGTCGTATATGGGATAAATTTGACTATTTCGTTTTAAATTGTTGTACCTACAGAAGCTAATGCTAATCCTTGCAGTAGTGCAATAGCTTTTTGTATTTCTGTAGCAAACTGTTTTCTTAGCTTAGTGTTTTTGAGTGCTATAGTGCTGGATTTATCTTCTACTTTTTTAAGCACAGCTCCATGATGTACTGCATGATTCTTCTGAGAAGAGTCACTCTAATGATGTCATAGGCTCAAGTTCAGTTTTTGCATGCTGCTGCCAGTGATTTAGTGTCCTACAGGTATAAAATGTGGACATTCCCCAGCACGTAGTTTGTGGGTTTGGGGGCTTTTTTTTTTTTTAATACCTTTGAGTACATACTCCTCCTGTACTTGCACTGGTCCATGTACAAGCCACACTGAGCCTAGCCTTGTTTGTGTGTAGTAGAGCCCTTCTCACCTTTTAGAGCTGGAAATGAAATTCAGGGAAGTTCCCTCAGAAAAATGGGTGTATTGCTGGGGGAGCTGCCTCTCCTCTGCCCCGAGCTGAGGCTGCACAGGGCACCATGGCAGTGATCGGTCACTGAGGTCTTCTCTGCTGTGCTCTGGACAGGCTGCTGCTGTCCTCACCCTGCTTTTCTCTGTCTAATATACCCCTAACCTCTTTGCTCTGGTTGGGTTTAGCTACACTGCTGAGAAAGCAAAGGTAGTGCAATAGGGATTAACTGAAATCAGTATGAGCCTTGGGTGTTATACTGTTTTGTTGTGACTCTTCTAATCCTCTGCCTCCTGACTAAATTAATCATAATTCAGTTAGAGCCGGTATGTCTCCGTTGCTGAGGCAGCAGTGACAGGGTTGTGTTGGTTTGGGTTTTTTTCCTCCTTTCTCAGCTTAAATACTGCATTAATGGAATCTCTGACCTGCCTTCTGGTACCACTATGCAGCAATGAGATCTGCATCCAAATCTGATGTGTTCTTATCATATTTAGTGTGTTGTTTGGCAGATTCTCATAACGGAGCATGTTAAAGACAGCAGTCTAGGGAAATCAAACTTGCCAACCTTGAAGCAGTAATTCCTAGAAAGAGATGCTGGTTACACCATTGAACCCCTTTTTCTCTGCATGGAGACACCCGCTGAGGAAGGAATTGGGCTGGTGGTCAGCTCCACTTATACAGTCAACACTTATTCATTCAAGATTACTTGAGGCAGACACAAACATGCTCAAGCTAGGTCCTTGCAGGCTCTCAAGATCCAGCAGGGTTTATTAACTCAGGCTCAGTGCCAAGCAAACGCAACTCTGCTGCTCCCAGACCAAGTCGGATCTGCTGCTTTGGCATGGAGTCCGAGCTGTAAAAGCTTGCCAAGCGTGAAGGGTGCAGACCTCGGTCCAGTGCTGTTCTCAGACCCAGGAGCTCTGGAAATGCATTGCGGGTATCTGTCTGACCATATGGATCAGCTTGAGACCACTAGGGCTCATTAGATCAACAATGGTTTCAGCCCTCTTAAACTTGAACTTGCTAATGTGTGTGGTTTTGTTTTGGTTGTCTTTTCAGATTGTTGTTCTTTTTTTTTTAAGGGTTTTGGGGTGGGTTGTTTTTTTGGTTTTTTGGAGGTTGTTTTTAAACTCTAACTCAGAGTTCTGGGAAAACTTATTAGCTTGGTCAGCCCCAGGCTCAGCTAACCCTTTCTGCCTATGCAGTGTGGCATATAAAGAGCTTCTTGGAAGCAGACTGCAGAGGCACTGAGCTTGCTGAGCAGGAACCAGCTCAAGGCTAGCACTGAGTCAGAGCTGCTAGACTGATGATCCGAAATTGACTTAATTTCTCTGTGCTGTGATTCCCAGCATGTTTTGCGGTAAAACAGTATACAAATGTTTCCACTGCCTGCTTTCTCACAGCCTGTGTGAGCTGTGATAGCGGAGTGCTGACCATTACACACAAAGCATGGAGTGCTGGGTGGGTGCTGCTGGTTAGGACTCGTATTTTGCTTTTACGCAGTGCATAGATGTGGTACATACACTGAGACTATACATTTAATAACTGAAGTTGTCATAACGGTAATTAGCTTTTCTGTTTGGATTTGAAAATACTCTCTGGAAAAAATGCAGTGTGTTTGGACTAAGTCAAAATAAATTTAAGATGATATGTTTGATAGTCTGTGGATTGTTACAGTACTTGAAATTAAATTTCCTCACAAAGTTCCTAAATGCTTGCTTACCTTTTCCAAGAAAGAGGTCATACAGCTCTTCTGGGTTTTTTCATATGCAGGTGCAGCTGGGACAAGCGGATATAAAATGCCCAATCACAGAGTGCAGCGAACACCTGGATGAAACAACTGTCCTCTATAACCTGCCCCATGACGACATCATCAAGTATAAATATTTCCTGGAACTCAGCCGCATTGACTCCAGCACCAAGCCATGCCCTCAGTGCAAGCACTTTACAACCTTCCGGAGGAGAGGCCACATTCCTACCCCTGCCAAATTGGAGAACAAATACAAAGTGAGCATGCTTGCCTGGGCCGTGGGTTAGATGGCGCTGCAAAAGTAGGATGTGTGCATTAAATGAGCTTTCTCACGTCACTGGGGCTGTGTGCAAGCTGTGATTAGGAATATAGTACATCATTGAATAACTACTTAATTGATTTCTAACAGTTCAAACAGCTGAACTTCAGTCCTTATTTCTTTGGCAGGTGGCATAATTTTGTCCTGACACACAGAGTATTTTCTCTCTGACATGCAAACAATGTGGTCACGATCAGAAGAGACTGGGGAAGGGAAGTTTGTCATTATAACTGATAATTTTAGACACACAATTCCAGTAAAGATAAGTTCCAGTTAAAGATAAGCAAGGAATTCTGGGCATTTATGGTGTTACGCTGTTGGTTTGTTCCTTCCTTAGAACTAGAGTTTTTGTCTGTTGCATTTCTTGGTCTTGACTTCTTCAGTCCCTTACCAGAGGTTATACATTACTGTAGTCTCATCACTCACAATACAGAAAACTTCAGAAATAGGAAAAACCCCACTTTTGCAGCATGTCTTTTAGTAGAAGACTTGCTTATACTGTGATTTCCATCAAAGATGAAAAGCAAGAGATTAAGTTAGAAGCACCTTTGAGCTGCTGAAGGTCCATCTCAGTTCCGGAAGACGAAAGTTCTGTCTTTTGGAAGTGTAAAAGCACACATCATGCTCTGTGTTAGTTTTCCATCCGGCTACTAGATTTATTGTTGTTAATTTCATGATTGAGCTGGCCTTTCCTGGACAAACCAGTTCTCCTCAGTAGGAGTTTAGATGACTGTTTAGATAGCCCTAATTACACAGCATAAGATTCAGCCCAGTATGGAGATTAAAAGGTAGAAGGTTGTGTATCCAGTGGAGTTGAAACCCTGGTAAAGCAAACGGAGTTATGAGCCTCTTATGTATATCCGTGCAGTGCATGAATTACATGCCACAGTGTCTGTTGGACTCGACATTTTCAGATTTTTTGGCATCTTACACGGAGGTGGAGAAATTCGAAACTGCAGGTAAAATTCCTTCTGCCCACAGCCATTCTCCTTCACCCATCCGCTTAGTACTCCCTCGGGTGTAGACAGGATGTGCGGTCCAGGGTAGATTAGATGTTGTAATGCTTCTGCAGCAGCCTCTTAAGGTGCCAGAGGCTGTTACTGTCCCACTGATGTGGGTCACAGGTGGTGCAGCTGTTGTATCATGGGATGCAAGCTCTGAGAATGTTCCCCAAGGCACAAAATGGGTTGTTCTGCCCACCAGTGTTCTTTTATGAGTTAAAATGCTATAGTTAAAATGTTCCCACCACTTCCCTACAAATCATAATCAGAAGGAACGGGAGGCTGTGTGATGCATGAAATAGTGCAAGCCAGAAGCGGTGCCCTGGTCCTGTGGTGATGCATTATGTGTAGCTGTGACCTGCAGAGCTCAAGTCCCCTACTGGGAACAGACTCTGGCAAAATGTGTCCTTTGAGCTGTGGTCAGGTGTTGCCTGGAAGAATGTCTAGTTGATGCTGGTCAGAAATATAATTAGGAAAGTGCTAGCAAACAGCATGGACGATCATAGTCCAGGCCTTCAACCTACTCCCTGAATCTGTGTTGTTTTCTGGCATAGCTACAGTTTTAGTGACTGACTTTAAGCTTAGCACAAAGAGTTTTGATGGAGGGATAAGATTTAAAAGGGGGGGACTATATACACAATCTTATATATGTGATTAATTACATGCACACATAGCTGTGGACCATTATTATCTCAGTTTTCTGAGATTCTCTTGTGACTGTTTGTATGGTAACTTGTCTGCCTTAAATTATAGGCTCTTTGGAGGTACAGACTTATTTTCTTCCACATATAGGATAGGAGACATCTGACTGGAGACTAGGACACTTGCATATTCACATGCAAGCAATATAAACAGCAATTGCATCAGAGGAATTCTGCATCAGCACTGGAAGTGCTGCCTTCAGAAGAACTGAGTCATGCATGGGGAAAGTCTACGCACAACCTGCTAGTAGGATCACTGCACACAAGGGCTCTGTGCCAGTACCTCCACTCTCCTATACACTGCAACAGGAAGACACTGTAAAACCCAAGAGTACATTTGAACAGATATTTTTGAAATGTTATTAATGGCATTCCTAAAATTTGATACACTATTTAAAATTATAAATAAACTTAACATCTAAATTTAAAGAGGCAGCAAAGTTATTTAAATTAATTTTCCTTACTGTAGCTGTTTTATGTCAGCTAAACTGATCTAAGCCCAGCAGATCAGTTTGCTGCTGCTGTTTTTCATTTTTGAGATCAAAGTCTTGGTGTGCTAAGCCTAGAAAGTTAGCTGGTGCATGTATGCTGAGGGAGAAGGAGGGAAAGAAAAGGGAAACTTGCTATCCAAACATTTCTCCGCCCCTTAGTGCCACTTAGGACAGCACAGTGCATCAGTGTGACTATTTAGTTTCCTATATCAAATATTTGTACCACAAACGGGTCCAGCTTTAAGTAAGGAAATACCCCTGCTCTGTCTCTTATGACCTAAATTGGGAGTGTAAGACTTGGTTGTAGACAAGATCTTAATAAACCTTTTGTCAAAGCCGGTATGCCAAAGTGCAAAGGAAATGGGCAAAACTTGAAAATCGGTAGTTTAGTTTCTATGCATGGAAAAGATACAGGTTTCACAAGAGTATGTTGGCTTGTTCTGTGAGGGGTTGCAGTGGGGGGTGGCAGTGGAGTGTTTTTCCCCCCTAAGCCCTGGATTTCACCTGTTGTTTTAATGTTAGTTCTTTGACCTGCTGCCTGCCATGAAGAAGCAATTCTTGATTCTTGGACTCTTTCTGCCTTATCAACCTGTGAGGTTCATAGCAAAGTTTTCTTGTTCACTCCTGCTGAGAGATACGCATCACATCAAAGAAGGGCTTGAGTGCTTGGCTTTAGAAACATAAATGTTTTTTCAATGCAGTTGTTATATAAACTATCTTTTGTTTGAACTACTCAAGGGTTTCTGAAACTTGTTGCTCTAGAACTAGTAGGAATCTGTACCTGCAAAGATGCTGTGATAGAGTGGATCTGTGTAGTTCATACCTGTATTCCCCCCACTTTTTAGATCAGATTTTAACCTTGAGTAGCCAATATCTTCATGGCTACACTTTGATCTGCCTTGAGCCTGGACTGCTGCGGACATGATGATTTTGCCGTGCTCTCCCTCTTTGCTCTCAGCTTTTCATTCCTGCCAGCTTGCTTTTGCTCTTGTTGATGTTTTGGTGTCACACTGGGAGCTGGATCAAAGATCAACTCCAATGGGATATAAGACTTGTTTGTTTTGTTGCTTATTTTCAGCTGGTACAAGAGAGGGGATGGGTTGGTGATGAGGAGGAGGCAGCTGTTTTGGCAGGAGCCTGTATTTATTTTGGAATAAAGTGACTGGGTAGCTGTAGCTACAGATTGTAATTCATGTAAAACAGTTAGTTGCACAATTAATTCAGCCGTCCTATTATATAGCTAGTGTTCCACCAAGCAGCAGAAAATCCCACTAAGCTTTTTGCAGCTTGAGGCTGTCAGAATATTTTTAATGTGCAGTCAATTTTGCTGTCATCATGTCACATCGAGCAGTGTTTTGTGTTTCTCTTACCTACCAATTTTGAAAGGTCTTTTCCTGGAAGGTGAAGAAAATGATAGTTAGAATAGTTTGCTGTAAAGAGGCTAGCTAAGAAAATGGAAAATGTTAGCCTTGAAGGTCAGTGTTTCAGAAAGCTGAGAACCAAAACGGTTAGTATGAGAAGTTGTGTAATCTTTTCTATTTCAAGGGAGACTGACCTCCAGATGGCATAGAAGTTTGTGTATATATCCATCCTCTCAATTCTGATCGACTGAAATGGAAATTGTAAAATAAATGGAAAAAGTTTGTGTGAGGAAAAACATATTTGAAAAAACACTAGATTAATGGTTTGGGGTTTTTTCAGATACAGTTTGTCTGCTTTGCTGGACTATAATATATTTTGCTGCTTTAAATTATATGTAGGTAGCGTTTCGATGTCCTCATTATGGTGATTTCATGCACTAAAATCGAAGCATAAAGCAAATCATACTTGACCTTTCTTTCTTTCAGAAAAGCAGAGAAAGAATAGAATAAGAATTCTGTAATTAACTGCTGTAATTGCCCTGCTTTGTTCTTATTTCTTAAGCACACTGGTGTCACACTGCATCCAAGTTTGAATCGGTTTAGGGTTTTGTTTTGCAGCACTAGTTGCAAGAAAAATAAGGTTCATAAAGAAACTAATTTTCTTTGCCTGTTTAATGTATGTTCAGACAGTGTTGAACAACAGAGAAGTCAAGTGGCCCATTCAAAATGTAAAAACTATTTACCAGTTCAGTTTTGTGGAAGGTGCTTTCAGGGGTGGTAGGTGGAAACTAGGAACTTCAAACCTAGTAACAAAGTAGACAGTTCCCACTTGTTTACTTCAGTTAGGGCCATTCATGGTAACAAATGTTATTCTGAGTTCCTGTGGTTACAGCCTCATCCTGTATTTCAGTACTTTCTAAGTAATGTGTTTGGAAACATCTAAAGTCAGTGTGTGTGCGAGTGTGTAAGATTAAATATATGTCCTGGTGGCTGCTATATTTCTTGCAATTATATACGTGCTATAATGGAAAGATAGCCTGCAATGAATTTGTGTCAGTTTTTCACCAAAAGAAACCCCAGAACCAAACCTACAAAATATATGTTTTAAATTATGTTGGCGTTTTGTTTAAGAAAGAAGTTTTAACTTGCAGCTTCCTAGATCTGTTGGTTTGGGTTTGTATTTTTTAATATTTGTGTTCCATCTCAAACATCTCAATGCTGCAACTGATAAAAGCTTATAGGTTGCAGAACGCTTACTTGTGGCTACAAGCTTCATCTTTGGCCAAGGCGTAAGCAATACTGAGTAATACAGTGCAATACCTGCTATAATCTGTCTTCCCAGCAGTAGGTCACTGTGTCATGCATTACTGAAAAACCAAATACAAAGCTTGGGGCAGGGGGGGAAGAGGCGGGGGAAAAAAAAAATCTGGAGATATTGGGGAGGATAGTCACTAGTAATCTAATCTGTTTTGTGTATATTAGTTTCTAAAGGATTGTGGCAATGTACATCAGTGCTCTGTGTTAGCATATGTATTGCTACTAACCAACCTATTGTTTAGGTTCTTTAGAGAGGGAACTTTCCTCTTTCCTATTAACCTGTTTTTAATAGGAAAATTCATCTGGGAAGCAGAGATGCAGGGTAGCATATTTCCTGTGGTTTAGCATCTGGGCCAGTAGATCAAGACATCAGAGAAAGGGCACCGGTTATATTTTGTATTGCTTTTGTATTCTACTTTAACTTGGCCTTAGACATTACTGTGTTTTCATGCAAAAAGTAATAATAGTTGTAACCCACACATTGCAACTTTAATGTGTTATTTCCTTACAAACAAGCTTCATTTGTTGTTCTTTCCTGGTTTTGTGCTGCCTACCTGTGTCTTCAGTAATTTACTTGATTGACAGGAAGCATGTGATAAATGCAGTTTTCTTCTGTGTGAGCTATCTTACCATATGCCTTATCAAAAATGTCACTTTGTAGCTGTAGAAAGCAGTAAGTCATACTTGCACTGGATACAGGATATCAGGATTTCATCCATTTTAATATTACGCTCTCTTTGAGTATGCTTGATATGAAAGAAATGTATGTATTCTAACACTTAAATTCAAGTATGATTTTTTTTTTTTTTAACAAGGATAATGACTAGTAGATGGTAACTGACTAAAATATTAATGTGTTGTAATAAGAAGAAAATCTGTCAACTTCTTGATGCTGCTTCCCTTCTTTGCCCTTTAGCCCTATGCCCAGGCAAGGGATCCTGGAGGGGGACATGCTGTCTTATGGGTACTTAGAAAAATAATTCTCTTGACCATTAATTCCCATTGTTGCATTTGCTGATCTGTAGTTGTGGATTGGCATAAAGAGGTAAGCTGAAGTGATGCATTGAGCACCACATCAGAGTCTACCAATAAAGCAATAAAGGTATAATACTTGGCTAAACAGTGCTGTACAGAGGTACATCACTTTATGCACATGAAGCTATGGCTGTTACACACTGCTGCAGTGTAAAAAAAAAAAAAAAAAAAAAAAAAAAAAAAAAAAAAAAAAACCACCACACAACCGAAAAAAAAATCCACAACACTTTGCTCTCTACATATGAAGTTAAAGACAATCACTGAAAAATGCGTCAGCTAGGGTCGTAAAAATGCTCAGCTTGAGCCATTGCATCAATTAGGTTTTTAATGTGAAACATTAAAGGCAAAAAAACCAAATGTTATCTCTGTGTATAGAATTTGGGGAATAGCAGACGGCTTCATTTCTCAGTCATGCATCAGAGATCAGATCAGCTTTGTATTAGCGTGCTGGTAGTGACGGATGTAGGAATTGCACATATAAATAATAACTTTGGCTGTCCCCCAGCAAAATACTTAAGGGAGATCAGAATGCCTACTTTGGACTCACAGTGGAGCCGAGGCAGCGCACCACCAATCGACGTGTCTGAGCAGAGGGCACGGTAACTGGTGGGAGTGAGGACTTTGGAAATACATTTTGGGGACTTCACATGTGACTACACCCTAGGATGTAGTTTCCTGAACAGCATTCCCACACCACGCATGGCCAGCACAGACATGTCTGTGGTTTGGTGGTGAACCAGGTCTGGATGCAGATACCCCAAAAAGTTTTGGGTTTTTTTTTGGCTGGTTGAATTCCTCAGTCCTGTCCATCAGCTGGTACAAAGCCAGGCCAGTGCCAAGCATGGGCTACAACTGGAGCTGGTGGACAGGGCTTGGCAGTCACTCGAGACGTGTGCCTTCCCCTCTTTCAGGCTGAAACATTTTGCTGCCAAACACAGCAGAAGTGAAGATGTTGCTGGAGCATAGATGTGCCTGTGTTTAATGTGGCTTCTAGTTCTTTGCTTTCCTTAGTCATGATCTGGGTAGGAGGCCTGGCTTTCATCAGATAGGCACCTGTGCCTCTGTTTATTACTTCTACAAACATAGCAGCTGCCATAGCTTTTTTTCAAAAAAAAAAAAAAAAAAAAAGCAGGCTCTGGAGGAAGATGATGTTACCTGTTTGACACAATGGTTTAAAATGGAATAGATCCGTTCTCAATCTAAGGAGTTTAGCTTGTAGGTTTTGCCGTTAGGTGTGGGCTGTACCAGGTGACTGTTTGGCACAGCCACAGCTTGCCCTTATGCAATCAAGAGCAAAAGGAGGTGCCTGACTTCCAAGTGGTAGTTGTGGCCCTTGTTTGAGACCTTTGCTCTTGGACCCTTTTCCCAGGACCATTTCTAATACAAGGTTCATAACCCATTCTGGGTTCTGTAGAGCCACTTCAGAAGACCAGATAATCCCTGGCAATAGCGTTGGCAGTGAAGTTTATAACTGGAAGACTGAGATCCACCGCACTGAAAACTGGCGTCTAATTTTTAGGTGATCTCACACATATATTGGAGGCAATTGAATAAGCTTCCCAGATTTTACCTTCTGGCATTTGAGCCACGCGGTGAACTTGGGCAGCAGTTCCTATGCTTAAACCAAGCTACTTGTACTTCTTTTGATTGGGACCTTTCCTGGCCTCAGACAATTAGTTCTGTATTTTCTCTCTTTTAAAAAAGAAAAATAAAAAGTTAACTTCCACAACTTCTTGTGTTTTTAAAACAGACATTTCAAAAGATGTTAGACCTTAGCTGGGCAGCTCCACTCTTAAATTAAGAGCAGTGGTTTTAAAACGGGCTTTCCACTTGGGTCAGCATCCAGCTTGCAAATGTGTGTTTTCTCCTTTATACAGATCCAGTGTCCATCTTGCCAATTTGTCTGGTGTTTCAAGTGCCACTCTCCCTGGCATGAAGGTGTTAACTGCAAAGAATACAAGAAGGGAGACAAGCTGTTGCGTCACTGGGCCAACGAAATCGAACATGGGCAGAGGAATGCCCAGAAGTGTCCAAAATGCAAGGTGAGCTGCTCTCCCTTGGCTTGCAGGTAGTGGTGACAAACCATTTAAATGTGTATTTAAAGTAAATGTTTGTAGCTTCTGCTTGGTGTTGGAAATTGAATTCACGCTTGCTGTGCAGATTGATGACCTATTGAGGAAAACCAGTCAGATGTTTTAGTTGCTGGTTCCTGCACTGATTCTGCAGAACTCCTGCACATAAAAAAGCATTAGGAAAATCCTGAGAGGAGGCTTTAATATATGCTTATAATGAATGTGTATTACAGTGAATTTTTTTCCTAAAATAAAACTTTAAAGAAATATAAAGCTTTAAGAGAAATATGGTTCCCTTTGACAAGTTTTCCAAAGAGCTTAGGTGAATTGAGTTTCTGAGTAAGGCAAGAAAGTACTCTATCAAGTTAACTAAGGGAGACTTTAAGATTTGGCAAAACCAGAGGGGTTTTAGGATTAGATGTCCGTTCTTCATAAGCCTTTCTCATAAATTAGTTTAATTTTCAATAGACTGAAGTGCAGTTCTGTGCTGTAGAAATGTTGTTATTCTCTTCCAGGATAGGAAATATTTCCCACTACTCAAATGAGATGAAACAGCCACATGCACCCCTGCCCTGGCTGTCCTCAATGAAGGTGGCTGTTACGGTTGTTCACTATTTTTTTCACAGCACTTACCTCTAGCTACTGACAGAGGAGTAAGTCACAACCATAAGACCACTGCGGTGGTGGGAGTCTCTCTTTTCTCTCTTTTTTTTTTTTTTTTTTTTTTTTTTTTTTTTTTAAGGGCGTACCTAACCTGAACCTAGAACCTATTTATTGCTCTACATCTGCTTCATGGAGAGGACAAAGTAAGGAGACTGAAACATTGGTAGTAAATAAATATCAAATGGGAAGATTTAATTCTAAAAGTCCAAAAGATACTTTTTTCACACTTTGAGCCTTACCTTCTGCAAATAAGAGAATGTTTATCAGTTTACTAAGTATCTTATTTTAGTCATGAGGAAAAAACACCTGTGATGCCATAGCTTGAAATTGAAAGACTTCAAATAATATGCAAAACTCGGAAAGCTCTGAAATCAGCAGTCAGTTGTTTACCCTTCCTCCTGTGCACACGTGACACTTGAACAGAGTTTTAACAGCTTGCCGTTTGGTAAGAGTTTAGAGGTTTGTGAGTCAGTTCTAAAAATGTTCACTTTCTGGGAAATCTTATAGTAATATCCTTTTAGAAACTTTGTTCCTTTTGGAGTAGGAAGAAGTGTCTGTTCTGTTTTTAATTCTTTGACTTGTGTCCACATTGAGATTTTATGACAATGAGAATGATGTAACTATTGAAATAAGTTGTCCAAAAAAAAAAGAAAATGCACCAAGTAAAAACATTATGAATGTGGAAAACCAGGGGAAAGAGAGGTGCTAGCTGGAAAGAGAAAGGAACTAAAACTGCTAACTCTAATGTGCTTATCCTTAAGTTTTAAATTTAAAACACCAAATGTATAACTCTTCAACATCTTCAAAAGAAAAGGTTGGGTGCTTGAAACTTAGGCAGGTTAAGTCACTAATTTTGAAGCCTGAAGTTTCATGAGTTTGGCTATTAATTTCAAAAAGACTTTAGGTTTCTTCTCATAATCAAAACAAAATAAAACTTCTGCCATGGTGGGAGACAGTATGGAGGCTACAACCTCCAAAATGTTTATATCAACACTTTGTTTTTAAGTCAAATCTATAACCAGCAAGTAATCAAAAGAACCACTTAGCCAGCGGTTAGTGGTACTGTTCTTTTTCTTTTTTATCTTTTTTCTTCCTTAATCTGTTATTGAGTAGTTATAAAAAACACATCTTATGCAACATTTTTCATCACAGCCTTAATAGATGTCTGGGCACATGGGGATAAACGTAGCAACAGTTAACAATTTGGGATTGGAGGCTTGGAGCTAATACTCTCTCTTCCTCTCCCTCCAGCCACCCCTCCAAAACCCCTATATAAAATAACATTGAATCAGATGACTGTCATATTTCCAAATAAAATAGAGTGATAGAGAAAACAGAGTTGGTAATATACTATTTGATTTATCCTTGTTCTAGATCCACGTAGACAATATTCAGGTGACAACATATTGTTTTTTGATATGTGCATATATTCTATTTCAAGAACCTCTATCATGTTTTGGTTAAAAACTTGCAGCAGTCAAAACTGACAAACAGATGGAGGAGAAGTCAAGAATAAATTGTAACTGTCAAGATACTAGTATTTAATCTTTACACTAAAGCTGAAGTTAACAGAAATTAAAGGTAGAAACTTCAGTAGAAGTAGAATTTCTTTACTGAGATAACTTGTAAAATTACCAGTAACTTCCAAAGCGTAATACTGGTTACAACTGTGGCCATGCTTTACAGATACCTTCTGGAGATAATTACATATACACACAGATGCATATATGCATACAGACCCTTTCAGTAGCTGTACCACAGAAGTAGAACGCACAACTATTATCTTGTCTGGGCGTGCAGGTCAGAAAACCGGAGCACTCTTGGGGGGGGAGGGAAGGGGTGGTGTGCGTATAGGCAGATCCTTCCACAGGTATTCACAAGTTTGTTTGTTTTTTTTCAATGGTTTTGGTAAGTGCTTTGAAATAACATAATCCTTTGTAAGTGAATAGTAGCAGGGACTGTTAAATAAGGTTAAACTTTATTCCCTTTTCCTGTAGGTGGACACAGCTTTAGTGCACCTAATAGAAATAGCTTATATTTACCTAGCCTCTCTAAGATATGCTTACATAAGCAAATAAAAATGTTACATGCTGTCAAAATGCATAATTGTAGATTCATTTTGTGATTATATATCAATATGGAAATATTACAAAATGCAACTTTTCTAAAATCGTATCTTTAATTTTGGCATTTTTTGTTTTTAATAGAACCTTTTCCAAATTTATTATACACTTTTTTCAGAAGTGCAGCATAGACCATTTTTCTCAACAAGACTTGTTGAAAAAGTCTTGTTCTAGAGGGAGCTGGCTAATGAGTACAAATTTGCTACATATCATTAGATGACTTTTCATAAAACCTCTTATTTGTCTTTCCCGCTACTGTGTTAGGGGAGGTTTTTTACATTTTCTTGCGGCAACGTGTTTGCAGCAAAGTGCCTTTTTTCCACAAATGTTTTTACAGCACAACAAACAGAGGAAGTACTTCATGTTGGTGTTATCTTACCACAGATTTCAAAAACCACAGTCTGAGGAAACGCCAAACAGCAGCGCTAGCTTAGAAAGCTTCAAACAGCAGCAGAAATTTAAGTAAACAAGGATGTCAATGCAAATCAAGGATATCTGTGGATTCACTGTTCTGATTTATGAGTGTTATCAAATAACTGTGGGCCTAATTTCTGAAGGTGCTCTGTGAATCATTTCTCAACCTCTGGGGGGAGGAGGATCCTTGCTTCTATATGAAGGGATACAGCTGTGCACCAGGTTTGCTTCAGGAAGAGTGGAGGAGAAATGGCCACTCTCTTCCTCAGATCTCTTGGAAGCGATTTCCCTGGAAGATTTCTGTGAGAGGGAATGTAATGTGCAGAGGGGGTAAAGTGAGGGTCTGAAATAGCCACTGTGCCACTTCAGTTCTTTGCTTAAGACTCTGAGCTCTGTGTGCTTTGCTGTTGGTGTGTAATTTTCACCCTTCTTGTTCTGGGAGCCATTCTTAGGTTTCTGCATGATGAAACCTTTCCCCGTAAGGTTGAGGGTATGTCTTTGGGTCTGAGTAGGCTCTGGGTGCAGGATGAGACCAGTAAGACTGACTTAATACTTGGAGGCAGAAATGGGGCTTGCAGTCGTTGTGCTCTCACCTTGCCTCCTCCATCCCCACCGTGCTGCTAGGGACCCTGCAGTTAGAAGGCACCAAACCCCACATGGCTGCAGCTAACTAGAGTGAGCTGCATTCCCAGCCCCGTGCATTCCCCCGGCTGCGTGCCACAGTATTGCCAACGGGGCAGGAGCACTTGTGATATCCGACCCATCGGTGATAGCTTTCCCAACCTATAGATTTGTAATCTATCTCTGTCAGTGGATTATCCTGAGGGGAGGAAGGCACGTTCATGTGAACCAGAGCTGAAGTTGACCTGGTGAGATGTCATGTCTCAGGCTTGAAGGCAGCCTGACTGAATCATACGAAGTTCATCTGGTGTTGTCAGTCTGCGTGCATATGATAGGGGCTCCAAGCCCCACATCTAAGCTTGGGGGTTTTTGTATTTCATTTTTTTAATGAAGGCTCTCACTAAAAAAAAAAAAGTGTTTTGCAACAAAAAATATAAGCAAGTACAACTAGTTGTTCCAAATTTGCAGCTTTTGAAGACAGTTGTGTAAGTACACGTAAGTGTTCACTAAAAACATTTTAATGCTTTACATATTGCAGAAGCAAAGATAAAGTGCATGTAACTGCAATATATGTCCAAAAGAAAATAAATCCCATATCAACTTCTTTATATTTTAAGAGGACAGTATGTCTGGAGGTTTTAGAGCAGAAAGAAGTAGATTCAGAAGTCATTTATTTAGGAGTGGTGCCTGGATAACTGGAGCTGGGGTGCTTCTAGGAAAGCATGGGTTCCTGGAAGGATGGCAGGCAGTGTCCAAGAGGTGGGTATGTCTGAAAGGTATCGATGGTAGAATGTTTAAAGCTATTGCCAGCAGCTCCCTGGAGTTCTTGCTACCAAAGAAAATAATTTTTATTTTTGAAATGTGAAGTAGTTTTTGTTTGCATCTAGGGTTTTTACAGGCTCCAGGCATGCACAGATTTTCAGTTAGGGTTTCAATTGGAAAACAACCACTTAATTCTCTTTAGTGTCATAAGATCTGATTCCCTCAATTACATTTTTAAGATGGAGATATGTCACTGAATCAACAGATAAGGAAAGGTATCTCTAAAATTGCAAAATGCTATGTAGCTGCTGTCTGAACCTAAGTGTCCTGAAAAACTAATTAGAATTAAAGTTAATTTGTTAGAATACATTAAGTCACAATTAAAATTCCTTAATTTCAGTTCAAGTTAATCTTTTAGGAATTAAATTAAATAAACTATGGCTCCATGAGTAGGGTCAATGTTTTTTCATATAAAACCTGAAAAGTAAAAGCAAAAGTCAAACTGACAATATCCCTTTTAGAAGAAAGCAGTGTGTAACTTCAGAAGTCATGCTTAAGTTGGTACGATATTGGGTAGACTTTTTGTTCTGCTTTGCTTGCAGTCAATGCTTAAATGTGAAGACATTGAAGTCAAGTGGCTTATAAAGCTCATCAGCAATGGTATTTATTTTTCAGGTGCTCCTGGAAAACAGGGCAGGTGTGATATGGCAGGCTTCCTCAGGGTAGAGGGGGATAATTGCTTGGTCAGTCTGTTTGCATCCCTTCTGTTTGCATTATCCCTGAGTGCAAGTCCAGTACAATACTTGCCCACTAGAAAATAATATTTTATAGCCCTGTCCTCTCTTGTGGATGTTTTTCCCTCTTATGTATAAAAGAAGCATTTGAAAGTGTAGAAATATGAATTCTGAGATCACTGCTGTTGGCACAGGGATGTTAGCAGGTGTACCTGGAACTACTGTTAACTACATCTGCCCTGGAATCTTTTACCAGAAGTCTTGCTGGTGGAAAACATCACTTTGTTACATGTATAAAGTGCTAGTTTGGCTAGCTGTTCGGGTGAGTGAGATTTCTCAGTTCCCAGCTGACCCCTGATCAGCACCAGAGAACAAACACACTTGACCCTCTCAAGAATGTCAGACACCCCAGATACAAGCCTCTCCTGAGGTGAAAGGTTTCAGTTGTACCTGAGCTTTCAGCATCTCTGGTGCTTGCAGGGCCACTGAGGGGTGATGCCTTGTCTTTACCTGTACCTCCTTGCAAAATAAATACATGTAGATATGGATACGAATTTCGGGCGGTATTCATTCATCTGTTGGAAGTTTCAACAAATAAAACTCTAATTCAATGTAAGGCGGTGGGGGGTATTCCCAGGGAGGGTGGTGAAACATGGGACGGGTTGCTCAAAGAGACTGTGACATACCCATACTTGGAAATTTCTAAAATCTAGTGGGATGAGGCCTGGAGTAATCTGATCTGACTTTGAAGTTAGCTCAGCTTGGAGCTAGGGGTTAAAATAGATGACCTCTGAGGGTCACTTCCAACCTTAATTATTCAGTAATTTTATCTGCCATTCTACTGTGGAGCACGGTCTTGGGACAGGGGGTCTTTAGCAGTTTTGTGATCTAGGAAAAGCATGTGTTTACCACCCCATTAGCTATATTTTTAGTTGGCAAGACGTAGAAGTAGCTGGGTAATCGTAGTTGATTTAGTGAAATACTCAGCTCCAGGACTACCCAATCTCCAAAGACTCTCGGAACTATTAACTAGAACTGAAGCCTTACCAAATCTGCAAAGTAGGTAAATGTACCAGTTTTGCAGGAGAGTACATGAAGGTACAGGAATGGAGCTATTTATGCAGACAATCACCAGAAAGTTGGATGTAGAACCTAGGCAGCCTGGCATCCCGCTATACTGTGGGCATTATGAGAGCTTGGTATAATTCTTTTACATGGTTTGTGGAATCTTTCTTTTTTTTTTTTTTTTTTTTTTTACAAAAGAAAAAAAATCCCATACTTTTCAAATCATGGACTCTAAAAGCAGTGCCTTTCTGGTGTTGATTACAAAATGCCAAACCAATTCATGATGGTAGTGGGAAAGGGAGTGGGGCCACAGGTGGCATAAGAAGGAAACCCATCTGTGGAGGGGTCAAACGGAGTTCATAACTCTATTTACTGTGCTGCTTTTATTTTTAAAAAAAATACTGGTAATGCATCTGCTTCAGTAATAAAAACAAGTTTTCATTAAGAGCAAGGATCACTCAGATTCTCATCTGATACACAGTGTTTAAACAAAGGAGGAGGCTTATATAGAAAACTATGTATGGAAATCTGGAAATAACTGTAACTCACGTTTGCTCTGAAACATTCCTTAGAAAACCATTATTGTTGTAGGACAGCTGCAGTATTAATTAATGCAAATGCTGAGTTAAGCTTGCAGTGTCTTTTCATCTGATGCGTGGATTGCATGGGGTAGTGCCTACTTTCCTGTGCTCAGGGAGGGGGAAAAGAAATCTTTTTTTTTTCTTCTGCTCATACAGATCCACATCCAGAGAACAGAAGGGTGTGACCACATGACCTGTTCACAGTGTAACACTAATTTCTGTTACCGTTGTGGGGAGAGATACCGCCAGCTCCGGTTCTTTGGAGATCACACCTCAAACCTCAGTATCTTTGGATGCAAATACCGCTACCTCCCTGAGAGACCACATTTAAGGAGATTAGTGCGAGGCTCTGTCTGTGGTGAGTGGATAAATGTTCCTTGTGGAGAGCTGCACAATGAGGAGATGGGGGGGGGGGGGGGGGGGGGATAATAATTAAATAAGGACTATTGGTTTAAAGTATCGGATGGGTAGCCTGTTTAGTTATGTAGGAGGTCATTTATTAAGTATATTTAAATATATAGCATTTGTACTCCCCGGACTGTTATGAATAAGTATTGTGCCCTCTTCTGATAGCTTCTGTTTCCAAACCCTTCTTAATAATATGTAAGCAAACTGGAACAATACTGTCACTATGCATATTGCTGACTGTGATCGTTATTCTAAAAGCATGTAGGAGAAATGGGTCAGAGCAGGAACCTTTTTTAAATGAACATCTGTGTCATGGATTTGTTTGAATAAATCGTTGTTTGGATTTTAACCTGTTGCGGTTTTGAAAAAAAACCAAACTACTCAGGTTAGCCCATTTGAATAGGAGGACACTTACCTTTTAACTGTTGGCTTTGCTTCAGATAAAATCCAGCTTAAAACAAAATACAACTATATGCATTAATTAATCTCACAGGAATATAATGCTTAACTTTAGGAGTGCGGGTTTTTATGTGAAATAATTTGCTTTTGAACCAGGTGTATACCTATTTCAACCTATAGAAGCACAAGAAAAATAGATAATAGATTGTTACCTTATGTCATATCTTGCATATGCATTAACTTCAGCCATTGTAGTGAGCTTACAGCACGTAAAGCTATCTATAACATTATAGGAAATGATTGTATTGGGTATCAAAAACCGGGGACCTGTTACAGAAAATAGAACCTTTGGTACTTTGAATTAAAGCATAGAAATAGGAGATGACTTGGAATTCAGCTAGGATGCAGAAATGCTTTGAGCTTATCAACTGGTGTTGTTGAATGTAGAGGTAAAAGTAAGAGACTGAACGTGTGGAAATAGCAGTCAGCAGACCTGTGGTGAAAACAACACTCTTGAGCCAAACATCTTTCCGTAAGAAAACTAGGTGATTTCCATTTTAGAGTAACACAAGAGTTGGCACACAGTCTCGCGGGCCTGGTAATAAGATTGCTGATCTTGCTGATCTGTGAAGTTGTGGGAGACTCACAAACCTGGAATGCTAGTTTAACAAATAACAATAAGTCATCCAGGCCCATTAGTTTGACCTCAGGAACTTGCAAGGCTTTAGAACAAACTTTGGGAGAGGTGAATTAAAGATACAGCAGTAAATAGGAAAGTGGATAAAAGTTCATTATTGAACGTTCCTACTCTGATACATTTTGTAGAGATAAATGCCAACACATGAGAAGATCTAGTCTAGATAAAGACAATGCTGATATTAGAACACATGGGTATAAACTGTTCATGAATAAATTAAAGATTAAAATTCAAGGGCCATTTCAAAGTAAGGTTTCAGAAGAGCTTTCTGTAAAAGCCACAGTGGCCAACAATGTAAGATGTTTTAAAATTAATCTTGGTACATTTGGTGGAATTAGTATCTGTGGTAGCATGGGACTGTGCTCAGACATTACCAGTTCTGTGCTGCTCACATGCAGTCATGGGTTATTCAAAGATTAAACTTTCTATGTACAATTGCTATACAAATATAAAATAAGTGTTTCTTATCAAAACATAGATCTGCCATTTTTCCAGTGGTTTACATGACAGCTATCTAAATATGCAGTTGGAATGTTTTAATGCCACATACAAAGTCCAAAATACAGGTACTGCATGTGCATAACTACTATTAAAATTATCTTCTGTTTTTCTTGTTTGTTTTTTAGGAACAATAAAGTACAACCTTTTCCTTTTTAAAAGAAACAGCTTTTAGTACTAAAAGAAAATTAGTTCATTTGCAAACAGTGACTTGGAGGCAGTAAAGCAGTGTGGAAGTGCATATATCAGTTAAATTTCAGTGGTGAAGTTGTATATGTTCGTATTTATAAAAACATTTATAGAGAAGGTATAAGATATTTTACTTTCATTGCCTGTTTGCAAGTGTACTTGCGGTTTGCCTTAATTAGCAAACCAAGAAAGATTAGCAAAGCTTAAAGTCTCAGCTTAAATTTCTCATAGGCTTTTCAGTTAAAAATTTCTCTCCAGGACTACTTCTGTCATACAGTGCTACTTTCCACAGGAACAGTCGCTTGAATAGACAGAGCTAGCTGAACCTGCCGGTACATATAGTAATTGCCCTTATTTTTACAATATCTTAACACCCAAATTGACAATGATTCAAAGAATTCTGCATTGATACCCATGACTGTAAATCCCTCGATGATCCCTAGAGCTCTATCTATATTTTAATATTGATCCTGATACAATGTGAGAATAACTACCAAAGCACTCCAGAGCCCTAACAGAATTCATGCTTGGAAATAAAAAAAATAAAAGTTTAAACAATTTACATCAGATTAGGCTTTAGGAATTCATCACACTGGTCTTCCTCTGTTGGATTAGATTTTGGCTATGATTGGCATATGTGAGCCAGTCTTGACTCACGGGTTGGTTTTTGGACACACAGACACTTTTTTAAGATTGCATTATGTTTTTGTAAGGTGTTATCTCCTGACATTTTTTTTTCAAGACAGTATAATCCCAAACTCTGATACTGTGTCAGTTCAGTTTGTGGATTCTGCCATCTTGAATGGTGGAAACTTGACAAGATTTCTTGTCCTTGTAAAACTTGTGCAAATTGGACACGTGTAAAATTGGGGGGAGGGGAGGTGTTAAAAAAAAAAAAAAAAAAAAAAGACAAAAACAAAAGCCAAATGAATCGCTAAGTTGTAAAGGTCTGAGTTTGTCCACAACAGTGGTCAGTTAGAAATAAGATCTCAGTCACTGTTTATTTCCAGTAATCATTGTTTTAGATGCATCCTTAGTTAAGGTTTGTATCTGAACCTTGGCTTAATAACTATCAATAGAGGTATCCTTCACTAACTTAGAGTTCTTAAATAATTTATAGTTTTGGCTTCCACATTATCTTTGATAGAGGCTGTAGGATTTCACTACGTAGATTTCACTACATTGTGTAGAGAAAGTACATTCATCCTTCTGGTGTTTGTGGTGTTTGGTTTTGTTTTTTTTAATAGATTGCTGATAATTTCATTGGTTATTTCTTTTATCATAAAACTGAGTAAATAATAATAGCTTGCTTACCTTCTCATATCTTTCTTTTATAGACCTTCCATCAGATTTTTCTTTGTCATGATATTTGATTTTTTTTTTTTTTTTTTTTTCCTGCTGTTGCTTTGTTTTGAACTGAAGCTTCCTAGTCGTAATCATTTAAGATCGAGTTGAAAATCAAGAAATGATTAATTCCAGTTAGGGATCATGCCTAGGCTCAGAGATGTCCTGGTAGCCAGAACTGTAAATATAAATACATTAAGGCTTTACCAGGCAAGAGTGGAGCATTGTCCTCAGCAGGTGTTACTGTACAGTCTGAGAGTCAGCAGAAGGTGTTAGAAAGAGGAGATGGTAGCAGAGAAATAGCCATTAGAAGTGTAGTCTCTAAATTTAAGTCACATGTAGCAAGAAATAAAGGTTGGATTTCCTGTAGTAAAATGTCTCTGCTACTTAGCTAAGTAGTGGAAATTAAGAGGACATTATTTTGGCTGTCAGTAGGAGAGCGGTAAGATGTTGCTAGATACATTTTTTCTTCTGTGACTTTTTATTTTATTCTCTTGCTGTGGAGGGGAAATACTTATCTAAGCAAATGTGGTGATTTTGTAGTGAAGGTTATTTGGCTTGTTTCTACCAAATCTGAGTGGATGGGGTGTGTAGAAAGGAAAGAACACTTCATGGCAGGCTGGCATGCTATCATGATTTCCACTGAGAAGCAAATGTTTGTACCTACGATCACAAACTGTTCTGTAATAAAAATAATGGAAAAGCATTTATGGCAGCATAAATTCAAACATACTTTTCTTCATAAACCAATGGTTTTGTAAAGGTAATAGAAATCACAGGGAGAAGAAAACAAGCTGGGAGCAGAAGTGGTCTCTGAATTTGACATTTCTCTCCCCTCTTTAGCCAGCATATTTTTTAGAGAAACTTTGTCTGTGACCAGTACAGTAAGGTAAAATCCTTCAGTCCCAGTGGACTTAATTTCATCCCCGTAGTAATTATTTGGTTAAGTTCTTGAAAGCAGGATGATTGGTTATAACTGCAGTTAGTGATGAATTGCACAGAAAGGAAAAACATGTTCAGCTGTCTTGCATGTACTTAAGATGCCACTTAAGTACCACCAGAATTCAGGTGGGTGAATTATATTCAAAATCAATTGCTAGGTACTTCATGGATGTGTAACAGGACACAACATGTAATGATGATATTAAAGCAAATGAAGTTTTTTGCAAGGTAAACAGCATTTCAAATAGGCTTCTGAAAGCAGCCTGTTTTCAGATCTGGCATGCACTCCTGTCCCAAGACAGAGTGCAGGTTTCACTTTATGTATGCAGGGCTTTGAGCACTGCAGAAGGAAGCATGCATTTCTAGAATCCAACCTTCATTAGCAACTTTATCGTTTAAGTCAGTCTGATGTGTAAAAGTCTCCTATATACACTTGGTAGGATTCTTTAAAAACAGATGCAAACTTGTATTAGAACTTCAGTCTACATAGATATGACTGTTTTGATCTGTAAGTAGATACTTTTACTGGCTCTGTTGCTTAAACATATAATGATATTTAGACTTGGAAGACAAAACTTTTTATTTCTCATATACTAATGATTAAATTTGTTTTCTAAAGCTAGTATATTAATTTTTCACATGACAAAGAATTCTCGAAGGATTTATGCAGTTTTGTATATATTACCCTAAAACCCACGACCAAACCCAAAGTTATGCAAGGGGAAAATATTCCCTCATGTTTCTCTAAACATTTCCTCATTTTGCAGAAAAACATCATTCTCTATATCACAAGTAATGCAACCCCTCTGAGACACCTGCAAATACATTTATTACATTACCACAGTTGTCTAAATCTTCATGCTGAGTAACTCAGTAGAGAAATTGTGTGCCATTAATTTGCATAGAATTGTAAAAAGGTTGCCTTTTTAGGCTTGTGCTATTTACAACCATTTCTTTTTAATTTGTCTTTAAAAACTAGCTTTGAACATGACCAAACTGGCTATCATGACCTACTGCTGAGTTCACCACATGGGCTAGTGACACAAGATTTTATTCAGCTCTGGGGCAAGTTTTATATTTGGTCTGTCTGCTAGTGGTGTCAGGGCTAACAGACATAGGACAGTGGATCTTTGGGAATTTTATTGCCTGCAATAAATGTCCTTAGTCTCAGCAGCATTTCTTGGTGTGCCACCATTCCCTCCTATGATTCAGAGCCTCATAATCCTTCACACTACGACAAACGACACGTGTCAAACTGGAATTGGCTCTAAAATAATGTTCAATTCAGATGTGTAAAATGGAGCATTTCATAATTATTTCATACAATGCCGATAAAATGATTGGAGTAAAAGGTACATATCTGCTGCTTAGCAGTGATTGCTGCTGTCTGTACTCTTACCTGATGGTAACTTGTGTGAGTCTTGTGCCTTGTGTTAATTTGTCCCTTAATTTTAGTTTGCAAAGGTAAAGAAAGAGAAAGGATTTAAGGGTGGTAGATATATGGTATTTTGTTTTGTTTTTGAAGTTTAACCTTTAGAAAGAATGCATTGATAACCAAAGGAAGATACTGCCCCATGACAGCGAAAGGTAATTTTATCCTAAAAATCTTAGAACTACGTGATGCTCATAACTGCATATTTACAGGCAGAAGGAAAAGACACTCACTTATGCTTTATTTCAGCTCTGAGTTTGTCAAATGTAAGTAAACAAGTTCTTAAACTGAATTAGCTTCGGAACCACTCTGTGTCTGCAAAGACATTGCTCCAGTCAAAAGCTAGCTTAGCCCTTTCTGCAGACTGTTTCTGTGTACTTACCCACCAGTTCAGTGTGTTAAGTTTTTATAAGTTTGGTACCAAAAATTGTAATTTTCTAGCATTCTAATTACATGGTTATTAATAAAGTCAAGAGTTCACGCCTTAGAACAGTGTTTAATAAGCTTTACTTTGAAATTATTAAAGGGTCTGGTAATTTTTTAAATGTTTTCAGTCACTCACTTTTGGAGTTTTTTGAGGTTTTCCATCATTCTGCATTCCTTTGCCTGTCTACACTCGAATAATTTATTTGACAACCTCTCTGTGTATAGAATGCAGCATAGTGGAGTCCCAAGAAGGTTTACCATTAGGATGCCTAGCAACTAGAGTAATACCAATAATACTTGCCATTTTTTTTTCTTCTAGGAATTAATCTTTCCCACCCACAACACTCCTAGGAAATTTAAAAGCTATCAAAACAGAGCATAAAAAGGACCAATTCATTTAACCGCTGTAAATATTTCCAAAATATCTCATTTTTCCTTCAGACTGCCCAAATTAGTGGCTCAGGTTATGGAGAGGTTTGCATCATTACTGAATGAAGTAATCCATTTGCCGAAATCTGATACAAGTGACTTGAGAGAGGGAAGGGCAGGGAAGAGAGAGGTAACGAACTCACTTTTCCTCCCTTTCTAGAGGTGATTTTTCAAACACATGCTAAATTAAGCAATTCTCTAAGTTAAAAATCCCTGATCAAACTGCTGGTGGATCAGTAAAAATGCCTGCCCTGCTGTGTTTTCAAACAGCTGAGGTAAGTGACATCTTTGATCCAGCCGCTCACCCACCACAGCCAGGCAGATTCTGCCATTCAGCTGAAAGCATGCAACGCAAGAAAGATAACTGGGATTCAAAGTTGAGTTTCAAAATAGGTGTTTCAGAAGGAGCCCTGCCTTCCTCCCGTGCACTTCTACATATGATAAACTCATCAGAAGTAAAGAATATGAGCACGTTTTATTTGTTCTTAGTGTCTGTGCTCTAGCGGACGTGCCGCACAGCATCGTTGCCTTACTCACGTAAGAGCAGCAACATATCCTTTTAAATGGTGATCTAAAATAGACTTGGCTGTGGTTTGATTTAGACCTAAATCGCAACTGTACATGAGGACTTCACTGTAGCCTTTTAAAGAGAGCAGAAGCGTATTTAAAGGTGATGGTCTCATCTCCTTGAGCTAACCTAAACTCTCTAAGATGTTGGTTTCCTTGGCAGCTTTCCAGGGTGGTTGCTGTACAGTAGGATTCCAGAGAAGCCAAATGATAGTAGTTTTATAGCTATCACATTCCTGTCGATGCCAGAGGGATTTCAGAATGGAAACAGAAGTAAATGCAAGCTAACTGTTAATGTACAAAATGAGCTGTGCTCGGACAGTTGTTCGTGGGTGAAGAGGGCAAAAAGTAGGGAGCTGGCTGAGTGGTGATAGCATTTGTAGGATGACTTTACACATAAGAATCCTAGTAAAGTATTAAAAAAAAATAATGAACCAGCTTTTGGGAGTCGGATGTTGAAATATTTATGGATGGTTGGGAAGGGAAAAATAAAATTCCCACTTTGAATTGTTTTAATGAATTCTGCATTTCAGCTGGAAAACTACTCATTACACCCCTAATACTGGTTCTGGGACTGGCACTGGGAGCCGTAGCTGTTGTAATAGGTAAGAGTTACATATATGAATGAGCCTGATCCTGATTTTGCAATGATTTTCAGCATGACATCTCAGTATTTCATCTCGAAGACACAGACACAAAGTAGAAATTTCATAGGTGCCATTTTAGTATAAAGCATATGACTCTTTCCTGAAAAATTTGTCTTTAGAATATTTTTTTTCTTACTTGGGTTTTATGCTTACTAGCTTTCTTTTATTGCTGCTGCTCCACACACACACACACACACAGAATTATTTTGGCTGTTGAGGCTTTTCCAAACCAAAATCTTGAACTAGTATAGTTAAACAAATAAAAAGGCCAGAGTAATTTAAACATAGGGCCGGGGACTGGCTGACTTGGACCCTCCCTTTAATCACCCCAGTGGATCACAATTCTAAGTTCTTGGTCGTGTGTGCAACAAGATTTTTGGGGCACTAGCCATAGTCCCAAGAGCCCTCCAGCTTGAAGATGCAACAACAACAAAACAGCAAATTGGGATGAGTCAGTCTCAAAAACTGATTCAGTGCGTAGGCTGCCAAATTAGATTCCATCACAAAAAAAACACTGCGAACTGATTTGATATAATATCAAAACTCTATTAACATAGTGGTATTAATGTGGATGTAGTTACTCTAGCAACTCTGCTCTCTGCCTGTCATAACTGAATTCTCCCACAGAAATGAAATAAGCCGTAATGATAAATGTAATTTTGCTCATGGAAGTGCATATCCACTATTTATGTTGGTAGTAATATGTTAACTGGGGATCGTGCTGCTTCACAACTCCTCTACTTCATTGAAAATTTGCAATGTATGTGCAGCCCTGAGGCATGTTAGATGTGGCAACTGTATTTTGATATAATAAAGCCAAAATCTACCAAGATAGTTACATAAAGAATACTTTTTTTTCTTCTTGTATCGATATTCTGAGTTGGATTCACTGAAGATCTCTCTATATAGAGACAGAGATACCTATCTTAAATATTTATTCTTTTTAGTGGTATTTTTATGCCAAAAAAAGAGACAACGAAGACTTCGTAATTCCAGTAAAGCCTATTTTGCTCAGCAATCTGGTATAATCTATGCTGGAAAAAAAATGCTCTTTTGCTTATATTAAAAATTGAGGGTTTTGCAGTAATACAATAGGAATAATACCCAGTATGCCACTGAAGTCCCATCCTTGGTATGGCCAGATGAGATACAATCAAGAAGAGCTGTATGAGCTGTTCCAAAAACATTGATTATTTATAGGAAAGTGTTGGTTTTGAGGTAATGACAGTGATATTTACTGCCAACACAACTGTTTAAAGTAATCTCAGTATCATAGCTGAAAACCATTTTACACCATTTACAAGGCTATTGAGCAAAGCAAGGACCCTGGTGACTGTAGTAGTCTTTTGTTATATGTTGTTAACTGTAATTGTGTCTGAAAAAATTCTTTCACTATTTCAGTCAGCTGATGGCACGAGAAATGAGAAGCATCTCCCCCTTTGGGTTTGAAAGAGTAGCTTATGACAAACTATTTTTCACTTGAATAAATCTGATTTATTTCTTTATTTTTCCTTTTACAGCTTCCTTTCTCTCAAAAGACTTTTAAGAATAAATAGTTCTCAAGCAAGAATAAATATTTGGTATTGTTTCACAATAGATAAGGACGCTTGTAAAAATAAGTAATACTTTAAAAAAAAAAAAGTAAAGCTATAACATGCTGCCTCTATTGGATGTGAAACTGGTTGAAAACTAGTTTGTTTAAATCAGCCTTGGATTTAGATCTAAGGATTGCCAAAGTGCGTTTAAAAGTTTAAGTTTGTATCTTACACGATGGCATGGTACAGGAATTAATTTGTCAGAGATGGGAGTGGGGATAGTGGGCATTTGTTATAAGATAAGCAGAAATTGTAGCTTAACTTGTTACCGAAGAGAATGTTGCAGACCTAGTATTTTTTCTGCTTGTCCAAATGCCTTGTGTAAATTCTCGAGACATGGAAAGCTGCATCTGAATACGTACATTGAAAGAATATACTGTGCGCACAAACGATTGCATTTAATTATGGTTTTCTTCTTATTTTCCTCTTTTGGCAGGTTTATTTGTGTTTCCTATCTATTGCCTTTGTAAAAAGCAGAGGAAAAGGTCACGGACAGGAATGCCCTGGTAAGGATGGACCTTACTCGCCTGAACTGAGCTGGTCCTGCAAGGGCTATACGCGCTTTGTGCAACAGAGCAATACAGTGCTGGTAACAGCATTAAAGCCACCGCCCTGGAAGAAGAAGGGGGAGATCTCCTGCCATCTTCCCTCAGCCGAAAACACTACTGCAGACCAGAAAGCCTCTTTGCTCTGGTGCACTCTGAACAAGATGGGCCCCCTGATTGCTGCTTTTTAAATGTTTTGGGTTTTGTTTTGGTTTTTTTAATTATTATTTTGGAGGGTTTTTGAGTCTAAGTTTCTGAACTAGACAATCAAAGTCTGTATTGTAGCCAGAACTCTACTACCGATTTGGCCTGTGAAGAAAGCATTTAACTGCTAACATATGCTCCATTTAACTTCAGTGTCGGCCTTTGAGGGGGAAATGCTTAGAAGTGTTTGGACTCTTACTGTATACTAAGCATACTACTTTTGGTATTAAAAACTACTTCTGTAAATAACTTCCATCACACAGCATTCTGTTCAGCATACCAAAACCATGTCACATGCCAGAGCACGACAGCTGGTTATCTTCTGAGTCGTCCTGCTAGTGGGCAAGAGTGTAGATTGCCACCCCAAACTGCAGTGCCTCAGAGGGAAATAGCCTTAGTAGCGAAGCTCTGTGATACTTAGATATGCTGATTGGTTTCACTTTAGTATTTAATTTATGACAGTCTGTTAATATTGATTGAGGGGGTGACAGATTTGTTAGAGTACAGCATTTTGAAACACTCCCAAGTACAGAAAAAATTGGAAGAGTTTAGACGACAAGAAGCGTCAGTGGCCTGTTCTGTCCCAAGATATCCCTGAAGTGTGTTGCAGAACGGACAAGGAAATGTGTTTGCAGGGAAGCTGGAAACCTGCTTTTCTGTTCTGACTTGGCATATAATACACATGCTACATGCATGTGGAGATTGTCTTGATGAAATTTTATACCCTAAAAAGTACGTTTTGTTTGATTGTTTGTTTAAATAGGCTACTTAAGTCTTAGAGCATCCACTGATGTCTCATGAGGAAAATCTGTGAATTTTGGGTAAGGGGAAGGGTCATGAATTCTTACGAGACCATTTCGTTCTTATTCTCTGCTTCTAGTGTTTCTCTTCCTGAGATGATCTGAAGAGAATAGCGATCCTTGCTCTTTTTTCCTAACTTCAGAGTACCACTGTTTGCCACCAGACCTCTTTCTCAACGCATCGCCACAACAGCAATGTAATTCAGCATTAGGAATCAGCTACTGAGAATTTTTTCACTTTTAGTTATAATCCAAAATTAGCATACAAATATAACTTAAAAAAAAGAATGAAATCAATTTGTGTAAGCAGAACACTGAAACAATAAAGAAAGGAACTGAATAAGAGAAATATCTACTTTATACTTTAAAAATACAAGCTGATCTTAAAGAAAAGAAGATTGGATTTGTACTGTGAAGGTACTTTTTTTTGTTTTTTTTTTTCCAGTGTGTGTGTCTAAAGATACATATGTGTGTGTGTGTGTGTGTGTATATATATATATGGGGAGAGGGGGAAGCAGGGAGATGGGCAAAGTCCTAAAGAGTCTACAGACTTCAAAACTTAGGCCCGCAAATAGCGCATCATTTGAGAGGGTGTACTTTTCACCACTGTCTTTGAAAATTGTTATTAAATCTGAAGCTAGTTGTAATTTTTAAGCAAATAATATCCTACCCCACCAACATAATACTGTTACAAGATACTCGCTTTGACTTCAAAGCCTCAGTGGAAGAAACTGAATTTTGTTTACCTGGAAACACAAATATCAGCTTACCATAGCTGGCTAGTATGCCTGTCTTCTGTCAGCTTCTGTTTTTGTTTTCTTGGGTTTTTTTTTTCTTGTTGAAGCAGTGTGGACAAGCACACCATAGTAGTCAACAAGTAGTTAATACTTCCATTTGAATTTAAGAGCATGTTGATCCTGTTGTCCGAACAGTAGAAATAGTACCTTTCTAACATTTGCAAATTAAACAAGGAACCAAGGACATTTAGAGGTAAAGTTCAAAGCCTATTGTCAATGCAAATCCACCTGATAATTAGATTTCTTCTTCTATGACACATCAGTTTACTATTTGTGTTCTGTCTGAGGTTGGAAGCTGCCTTAAAATCGGTCTTGTTTTTTCTGAGGCTATACATATCAGTTGTCTTTTTGGCTTACTCAGGGATTTTTATTCCTTTCTTTAAATGTCAAATAATGAAGATATTTTTGTATTATTTAGAAAAACCTTCAGACCTCAGAGTGTGAGAGAGAGAGAGAGATCTGGGTTTGCAATGCAGTCTGTAATATGGTATCAAAATATTCCACTTGAGAATATTTTAGTGCTTGAGATTATCTGTAATTAACTATACAGTAGATTAATTTCCTTTCTCTTCCTGGTTCTTTATAAATATGTGAGATATTCTTACAGTCTTTGTAGCTGTTTTCACTCTGCTGTGTTTGCCATTTTCAGTTTCTGATGGGAGTTCAGTAAGATCTGAAATTAAGGTGCTAGAATGAAGAGCATAAAAGGGAAGATAATAGATCCGTGCTTATTTATATTCAGAAAGCATGTCATTGTGGGTGGAGAAAAGGAACACACATCTCAACTCCTACATTATCATTTCATCTAGGCCAGTTTGATTGTATCAGAACAGATTAAATCAAAAGGAAATGGTTCTTCATTTTCTACATAGCAAAATCAGGCATCTTTGACCTTGTAAAGATGAGAGGGTCTAATCTTGCTTTCTCTGTAGAAAAAAAAAAATGGGAATGACAATAATACTTGCTTTTGCTTTTCTGTAGAACAAGGAAAAATTTTCAAGAGCCAGGCAGAGTAAGGATGGATGGAAAAAGACTTCCATATATGAAAATATACCCAGTTGAATTTATTTTTTCATCAATACTATGTAACGTAACCAACTGAAATATGAAAAGTAGTTTAGTACAAAACTTCATTCAATAAAATGTTAGCTTTTAAACAGTTCTCATATCTAGAAAATGTTATATACATCAAAGTCATTTGTTTTAAAAGAATTAATTTATCGGTTTGGAAAAAAAAATTGAATGAACTTTGTAGCAAGGAAATTCAAGGATTTTTTTCTTCCATTATGTAAACGTGTTTTGGTTTTTGTAACTGTACTCTAAAGAAACCATCAGACTGTTCTGCTCTGTCTTTATTAGCAGAAAACTTCATCAGGCAGCTGAATTAACCTGCTAAAGCAGATTTCATGCTACTGTATGCTGATCATCAGGATTGCTTTTACCACATGTAATATTTAAGGCTGTTTATCCTTGTGCAAAGTTGTTGCTCACCGATACCTGTATTCAGACTAGCAAATGCTTAAATCCTTTCTACATTAGCCTTCTATTTCTAGCTTGCCTGGAAATGGAGTTGCCCAGTTGCTCAGGACTTCTTGCAGGCACCCTCCCCACGGTGCTGTGCCCAGTCCTGGTCCTGCTGGGGAGGGCAGGCTGGACACGCCGGTCGGGAGGGGGCTGCTTTCCCTTCCTCTGCTTTCTTCTGTAAGAGTAATTAGTTGTATTTCATTAATTGGGTCAAGTTTCAGGGCTGCTCGAGCATGTTAGTGGCAGGATAGTTAGGCGTATTTGCAGAGCTTATCCAGGAGCTTGCAACTGGAAAATAATTGTGGTTTTCCTTGTGTCAATCTATTAGCCAGTGAGAAGAAACTGAGTAAGAATATAAACAAGAGACAGAAGTGTAGTTCTGAGTAGCCTTGTGCTGTAGTTGACCCATCAGTTTTAGTTCCATAAAAAAAATGTCTGTTAGTCTTCAGTTCTCACCTTCTCTTTAATAAACAGCATATTCATATCTTTCAAATGTCATTAAAATACAGTGCACTGAGTGATCTATTATCTTCCTTTGGGGAAGTGCAAATGTGTAAGTAAGGGAGAATTTTGCTGTTACTAATGCTGACTTCATAACTTCCTGGTATGTTAAGGGTGTTTTTTTTTAATTTACATCTATTTATTGGTTCTGAAAGTTTGATCAACGTGAAGTTTCACTTTATTAAAAATATTAATTTGCAATTTGACTAGAAGGTGTTTTGGATCACCATCAGGTATTCTTTTTAGCCAGGGGGCTTTCTGCTCTTCCAAAGACTGCATAGCTCGTGTGATGTCTGTAGGTGGGGCAGTAATTCTGTCAGAGGATGCAAATTCTCTGGTGATTGAATGGCTTCTCTTGCCAGTTAGATTTGAGAAACTGTTTCATATTCAATGGCCAAATAGTTTGCCATGCAGACTCTGAGCTTTTTAAAATTTAGTTGTGGTGGTTTGTTTCTTGAGCAAAGCTTGCGTCATTCATAACCCTTGGTATGATAGTTGTGTTGGCCCAAGTTGTGGATAAGAACCTTGTAAAAGTAACATTAATCCAATCTATATTAGATCTCTGATTTTGCTGATGGAAAGAATCCTACCTGAGGAAACTATTACAGAGATAATTTCTTCATTTCTTTTAATTTTGCAGCAGGTCAACTCTGTTCCTGACATCAGTCATGACCCCAATTAACTAGAGAAGTCATACCCATTTTTATGCCAGTATGTAATTTAGCCCCAAATACTTTGATTAAAAAATAACTGGAAGCATGATAGCCATTGTGCAGCAACTTGAAAATCTGGTTCACTTCTGAAGAAGTGCAAACTACTGTGGAGCCAGTCCTCTCACTCGCAGAGTGATATGAATGCTGTTTAAGTGCAGGAGAGGGCATAGAGTAGGGAAGGATTTCCAAACAACTTTCTTTATTAAAACAAATTTTCACGGGAAGGAATACTAGCTTTTAATATAATAAAGAGGCCTTCTTAATGCTTTGAGTGGCCAATAAAGTTAGAAACAACATCCATAGACAGTGTTAATTAATATATCTTAAAATTCTTTCTTCAGCGTAACAGATATTAGCACAGTATAAGAATTGGAATTACAGCTGGTCAATATTTTTTGGACTTAATACATAAACTTGAAAAAGAGGGCACACAACACTTTTAAAGTTATGTTACTGATGTAGTTGGTGGCTTGTCTTGCTGCTGTTATATGAAGAACCAGCTGAGCCTTGATTCAACTGCAAGACTGGCAGTGTTTTCATTTTAGTACTGCTCAATCTATAACACAGCACCCCCAAACTTCTTTCTTAATAAAACTAACAAATGCAGCTTGTTGCAGTTACACAGAACTGTAGCTTCCTGGCTGATTCTTCCTTATTATTCTGTGCATAAGGGCTCAGGAGCTATACGTTCCCTCTCCAGTAAGGAGTGGAGTGCTTATATTGGGCAATTAATCACTGATGCTCCTCTTAGCCTGATGGTGAAATAACATAAGGTGGGGAAATGAAAGCTGATCTTAGAGTGCGTGCTCTGATTTCAAAGGTAAAAATGTGTAATAAGCTTTAATTACTTACTCCCTAGTAAAAAATAACACATACATTTCTAAACATAATTCCAGCTGTTTATTTCTAAATATATCTGTTTAAAAAAAGAGTAGTTATGATAGCAATTAGTTTATTGAAAAATGCATATTGTGCAAAAGAAGACCTTTTTGGAGCTTATTGGGTTTATCAAAACTTGAAAAATTAGTCTGAAGTGTTTTGGATGGATCAGAGTCAGAAGAGGAGAAATTTCTAGCATAAACATGGATTTTGCACATGCCTGCTTAAACACAGTTGCATGGTAACCCCATTCAGTGTTTATCTTGTTGAAAACTTGTCAGACTGAAAACAGTATTGTTGAAGTTTTAACCTACTGTCACTGAGCATGATGCTACTAATACAATGCCACATTTACCTCTTCTTTAGAAGGAAAACCTACTTACAGAATCCAAACAAGCTGTTCAGATATTTTAAACCTGTGCTATAAAAGTGCTGATGCAGTCAAACATTTTCATGCCTTATGCAAGTTCTGGGTAAGCAGATGGAGTCAGTCTGTAGTCATGGACTATCTTTTTGCCTAAAAAATGCACTCTTAAGAGCTCTTCACATCAATTTACGTTCTGCTGCTTCGTGTCCAGAAATTGCAAGGACAGGGGTAGATTTACATTTCAGTGTTTACTGTCTCATAATAAAATGTTTACCATGTTTCCATTTGTTACAGCTTTATTTCTAATGCTCTTCTTTTCCTTCCAAATTTCATAATTTGAAACTGACTTGTGAAAATGGCTGCAGATGAAATTGGACCTGGAAAACCTGATTTCATAAGAAGTCATTTCAGTAATGCTTTGCTGAGCTATACCAGCAAAAGATTAATTCTGTTGTATTTAAATCACTTAAATGCAAAATGCTGAAATCTGTTTTTCTTCAGGGCTTTTAATTTTGTATTTTTTTAAAATAAACAGCACAGTCGTCTTTGTTACATAACTAACCATCTGAGTCCAAATAACTTTTAAATTATTTGTTAATTCTTTTGACTACAGTAAAGGTGGGAATAATAGGTGCTGAGAAAAAGAAAACTTGATCTCTGTTTCTGAGGAGGTTGTCCAAGCTGAACTTCATCTTAATTTCATGACAATTCAATGAGAAATCTTCCCCTGCCCCCATGTCTTTTCTTGTACATATTTTAAGGTGAAGAATTCCCTTTAAAATAGGGTTAATTTGAATGGCAGGAGGTTAGGGTAGTGACATGATAGATCACATCCTTTTTAGTGTAAATGCTTCTGGCACAACTAGAGTGCCACCAAAACACTGTGGGTTCATTAAAAAAGCAATTTCTAACTCCATGTTTGGGCTACGTACAAGCTAGATGCATTAGTGATTAGAAGTTTCTGTAATATATTTATTTGACTAAGAACTTATAAAAAACTGGAGGTAGGCATTACCCATGTAATCAGTGCTTGAATTCCAGTGTTCGGTGTGTTTTGTATAATGAGAAATTTTAAATGTGTAAGTGCCTTATTGCTTGAAACGAATGAAAATTGTTTCATTCCCCTCCATAGAGCAATATGGGAATTTCTGTTACGTGGACTCCTACAGACAGACATGTTAAGCCAAAGTAACCAATACTGCTTTGCTCAAAGTTCAAAAACGTTAGTGAAGAAGTTATCTTTTTACTAATTATAAAAGTAATCTGGCAGGCCTGTTTTAATTCTGACGATCTTGATCTCATTTCTGAGTTTAACTTCACCCCTCCTCCCATCTCTCCCTTCAGACTTCTACAGAAATGCATCTTACGTGTTGCCAGAATGAGTTTGGTCTTCCAGAATAACCAGCTAGGAGTTTTAAACCACTTAAAGCAATGCAACTTTTTGGAGAAGAGAATTCAGCTGAAGTTAGGTTTGACCACGACTAGTGCTTACGTGTACCCTTGAGCTCCAGGGCTCAAATGGGCCCTGTTTGCACTAATTCAGAAGATGAAAGCGCTGAGGAGCATGGGGCACAGAGGTGCACCATAGCTAGGTTAGAACTTAGACAAGTTTAACAGCATTTCAGTGCTATCCAACTTGAACCAACATAGCCTGTTAATGTAAGTTGGTAATTACTCTGGAGTGGGTATCTCGATGGACTAAACTATCAAACAACCTTGGTGGAGCAGCTCTGGGATCTCTGCCCAGCCCTTCCTTTCTTTCATGGTGGGAGGCATGATCTGAAAAAGTAGTATTCATTTTACCCTCTTGAGATAGCTTCAAAATGGATACTGTAGGGTTTATTTCTTTTTCTGAGGTTACTTTATTTCCCAGAAGACAGTAGAATTTTAGCTTTTATGACGTAGATTTTTCTAGGGGATCTGTTCTTTCTTACTAACACTGTTCCCACTTCTGTCCATCTATTGGATGTCAGGTGCCAAGAATAAGCTACTTTTCTAAAATTATCTTGAATTATATGGACTTATATTAGAAATGATCTTTTAAAAAATATTGAAGTTATATAAAGGTAATTGTCAGGAGGAAATTGTATTGTTAATGGGGGGTAACATGAAAAATTATGCTTAGAAGGTCTATTTATGGTAGACTGATCATAAAGTGGTTTTACTATGTTCAGTTTCCTCCACTAAGAATTTGGGAAGGAAAGAAGGAAAAGAGAGAGAAATAAATGTGAGAAGAATATCTCTTGGAACCTTCTCATCTTCTGACATTCATGAGTTTTTCAGAACTGTAGGAGAGGCTTCCCCCACCCCACCCCCCGCCCCGGAGTACTTAATTAGTAATATAGCTGTGACTTGCAGTGTTATTTCTTTATGAAGCATCACACACAAGTGTTTAATCAGGATTCAGCTTGCATATCTGAAGTTTTTGGTGATAGGGAATTTGATTTAGAGCCATACTGCAATAAAACTTTAAGTGAATTATCACTTATGGATATCCTAATAACTTCTTTTTCAGTATTGTCTCCAGTTTTTAGGCATTAACAGTCATTTTATAACCCACTGATGAGGAGGCACCATGTATCAAAATACTTCTTCGATCTTATGAGTCACTGTTTATTTTTAAAAGTTATTTCCTTAAATGACATTCTTCTCTCTTACAAACAGTAGACACACAACCAAAATGCTCATCAGTTGGTTTTTTTTTTTTCCCCATTGTCTTTCTCTTCCATATAGCTGATAACTATTTTTTTTGTTGCATAGTATTGCAGCAATGGTCTTCATGCTGTAATAACTTGACAAAAATATTAGGTAGTGTTGGGCAATATTTTACACAGAATCCATCTTCCAGTTGGTATTTTAAATGTATACCAATAATCACTGTTCAGTGCTGCCTTTGTGGCTTCTTTAGTTCATGTCAATGTTTTGTAAGGATTATTTTTTGCTACCCTCTTCAGAGTGCCTTTTAATTTAGGAGGTCTAGAGGCAGTTCACTGAAGTTTTCTGTTGAATCTACCATTGTAATATCTGACTTTTCAATTTGTCCTGATGAATGTATAACTAAAATCATGGTCTTTAAAAAGCTATAGTAGACACAGGTTGTATATGCACATGTATGTGCTTGGATACAAGGGAAGGTGTTCTGCCAATGTTTGTCCTGCTGGACAGGACCTTTTGAAAGTAAGTGAATTTTTTAACAGTTTTATTTTCAAAATGTTACCTCACTAGTTTTCAGTAGTAGGTATGTCTCCGTACTGCTTCACTTTGCTAAATACAATCACGTTCATGGTAGGCAGTTTAATTTAAAAGACTCTGCGATGAATCTGGTGTCTGTATTGAGAGTGAAGTTCGTAAGTAAAAACTTACAGTACTTCATTTCCTTTAAAGGCATTCCTTTCACTTACACTGATATTCTAAGCCCCTGTTAACTAACAGACTGAAAAAGTGCTTCCCCATGATGAAATGGAAGAATGTAAAGTAGCATTTGAATGCACTCCACCTGTCTTAAAATCAATATTCAGAAATAGAGGGCTGTTGTGGATTTAATGAATTGTGGGAAGACATATTGTAGAGTTCGTTCACTTGCACACAAGGGGTTTTACAATGTCATCTAGTAACGTCTACCTAATAAAGTTTTGAAAAATAAAAATTAAACTTGTCTGAATGTTTAACTTTTTTTTCTTTAAACAGTTGTATGCATGAATGGTAGTTGACAAGCTGCAAAGTCTTGCTTAAATCTGTGATATTTTTTATGATTATTACATAATCATAAAAAAAATCCTACTGAATGATTTAAACTTCAGAATCTTTGTGTTCATAAACCCCGTATTACAGTCACTTGAGTTCTTAATTGCTGAAAATGAAACCAGATGTAAAAAGCCAGTTTACTATGATGAATATTTTTATGTAAAAATACTCCCTGCCATGTGGTGTCATGTTTGGGCTACTGCTTTCATTTTTAAAAGCATCTTAACATGCAACACAAAATTTACCTTCTCATGAAATACTAAAATGTTAGCTTAAAATAACCCAATACAAAACGAGGAGAAAATATGCTGGAATCCCCTCTTTCAGAGACAGTTTTTAGAGAAAGTCTGTAACTGTAAATTTGAAATATGTAATCTGTTAATTGAACCAGGTGCCTCTTTCTCTAGAAAAGAACTGTTTTCAGTTTCCATACTTTGTGAACTGACAATATTGATGGAATGTTTTGTCTGATGTATTGGGGATTTTTAAATGCTATTATCTAATTTGCATCACACTTCCTTCCATCTTAAGGCACAGGCAGACAAGGTAGTACACTCACCTACAGTTTGTTTCCTTAGGAAATAAAGCTGAAAAGCAGTTCGCTGCAGTGAAATACACAGCAAAAATCTTGAGGCTTGTGCCAGGTGTCTCTGGCCAAGGACAAGCCTTTCAGCCCTCTCCCCAGCCCCCTCCAAAACAGTCAGGATTTGCAACCAAATGTCAAGGGCATCATTCCAGAGGTTCCTTATCTGCAGGAATTCTAGCATGCAGTCTGCAGCAGTGGAAGAATGGTCAGGAAGCCAAAGAAACTGATATCCCTAGAGCTGAAACTGAAGTTGAAGGCTAACTTCTCACTTGCAATCTCAAACTGTTTGACAAAAGACAGAAAAGCAGACTTTGATTATAAACATGGTATTTTTCGAAGTAAATAGTACTAAGGTGCTCCACAGACATTACAGATGCACAAATAGTTTTTAGATGCTTCCCTTCAGATGATTGACACGTACTTTTGCAGGTACTTGAAATAGTGATTATCGGAAACAAAGATAGGTTTTTCCCTAAATCATTAATGCATTTGTGGCTGCTTACAAGAAATTACATTTAACCATTAATCATTAAATTAACATTCCAAAAATTTTGAATGAATATTTGCATTTCTCATGTGTTTGCTTAGTAGTTTGGCTTCGGCAGCAAAATGAGACACTAATGTATTGGACTGTGGGATATGTGAAGTACTGGCTAATGAGAACAGAATTAGAACTAGCAGCCATGTGGGTAGAGCTGTAATGCTTTGGAAAAGTCAGCATGGCTTTTACGAAGGAGTCTTGTCTTACCAACCACAAAGTTTTTTTCAGGTCAGCAAGTCATCTTGTTTATAGAGTCTATTTGAGTTTTCTAGAAATCTTTGCTGGAATTCCTTACAACAGCCTCAAATGAAACTAAGTAGACATGGACTAAGAAAGAGGATCTCACATCGACAACTCGGACGTTGTGTGGCCAGAAGATACAAAACAGTTGGAGTAAATAGCTTTTGCAGTGGAGGGAAGATGCTAGTTGAACTCTGCACAGATCTGTGCTTGGACTTTGCTCTTGAACATATTTGCAAATGATGTGAAGAGGAAAAGGTAAGCTATGGAGTAACAAACGGTGCTGATGATGGAGACTTACCCAGAACAATAAAGATGAGAGCTAGTAACAATGATCAAATGAATGGTTTCTGGACAACAAAATAGGGGAAGAATTCAGCGTGGGACTGATACAACTGATATGTAATGGTTACCATGTTTGTAACAAAGGTCTCCGAGTGATGCAGGAAAGAAAAAATAATGACTGAGTATTCCTTTATCGGAAGAGATGATGAACTAGGGAACATCAAGTGAGTCACCCTGTTTGTCTCGGGAAGTCCTCAAGACAAAAATATTTGGAGGACAGTAGTAGATGGTAGTACCTGTTTGCTGTATCTTGCATACTTCCCCAGACATCTGGTTTTGCTTACTGTCAGAGATAGATAGGATATTGGGCTCTCTGAAGTGCAGTTCTGTCCCAGTATTTCTAGGTCATCCTCTTTTTATTCTCTTTTTATTCTTATATTGAAGGTCGCTAGGAAGGGTGAATGTCATAGTAGATCCCAGCAATGATCCATTGGGGATGGTGGGGAGATAGCCAATTAGGATGGGAGAGGCCATAGAAAACACTACCCCACTTCTCAGGTGGAGATGCTGATAGGTACGAGACGGATTTGCACAGCTGAGAAGTGGTGCAAGCCTGTTCAATTTGTAGTGCGCTGTTCTCACACCATCACCTAATTTTGTTCCGCCTGATCTGAGCAATATTCTTGCCTCAACCTAATTTCCACCTAGCTTGTCCACTTATGGTCTTTTGGATGCACTCCCAGACACCTCAGCCTTTCCCAGGCTGCGTTTTTCCTCTTCCTTAACACTTCCCATACTGGAATATGGAAAGGATCTGAAGTTAAGCTTTGTTTTCACAACACTGTAAGGGTGACGGATGCATTCAAGTCCATGTTCTGGGCTGGTCCTGAGTTTGCCTTCTTGACCAACTTGGACATAAATAAATAAACAAACAAATAATACCACTTCCCTGTAGAAGCATCTCACTCGCAATGAGACAGCTGCAATTTTAGGTGCTCGTTGCCCACTTTTGTCTACCTTCTGTCTCATCAATCCCATTTTGTAAATAAGGTTTCCATTTTGTTCTCTTTCATGCTAAAAAATGCTGGCTAGTCTCCCAAATCTCCTAGCAGATAGGAGGAAAAATACAGTAAATCAAAATAAATTGATAAAGCCAGTTAAGCCCCAGAAAGCAGCACTGTGTGCTAGGGATTCTTCTGCTGAAAACTGTACACCCCTCATGTTGTGATTTTCATTTGTACTATTTTTAGCATGTGTATGATATGTCTAAAGGGTTACCTGCATGCTTGTTTTTGTAGGTGAGGTTTGGGGTTGTTTTTTGTTGTGGTTTGGGGTTTTTTTGTGGTTTTTTTTGTTTGTTTGTTTGCTTTTTTTTTTTTTTTTTTTTTAAGGAATCCGTATGAACCTATCCCTTAGTGAGGGGTCCGAAGCCCGGCTGAGGGTGGGTTTTAGCCACGACAGCCCCGATGCGCCGCTTCCCGGGTCACGGTGCCGACAGCCCGGCACGGCCTAACGAATAAGGAACCATGTCGGCGTCCGCGCTGGGCACCGCGGCCTTCACCCGCAGGGCCGGGAACGCCGCCGGTTCCGCCGGCGGCTGTAGAGGACGGGACACAGCCGGGCCCTGCCGGCGGAGATCGCTGCTGGGGCTGGCCGGTCGCTCCGCACCGCTCCGTGTACCCTGGCGCTCCCGGCGAAGGGGGAGGCCCCGCTCCCTCCTGGGTCGGGTCGGGTCGGGCCGGGACCACTGCCGCCTCGGCCCGCCGCCGCGGGACGAGAGATCCCGCCGGGGAAGGGAGGACAGGATCCCGTCGCTGCCCGGGCAGGCGCTGGGTCGGCTGCCCCGGCAGCCAGCGCCGCGGGGCGGGGCGGGCCGTTAAACGGTTCCTCGGGGCGGTGGGGCCGGGCGGCCGCCTCAGGTGTTCCCGCTGCCGAGGGGAGCTTGGTCCATCGCGGACAGCGCTTCGCACGGCGGCCTTGGCGCGGAGAGGAGCCGGCTGGGCTAACGGTTTCTCTCCTGGGGCCTGCACATGGTGGAGGTGGTTGTCCCCAGCCGTCCCTCGTATCTTCTCAAATGAAAGCGATGGCCGGCTCAAGGCTTCGGTGCCTCACACCAGAACAGCTCTGTGGAGCGGAAGGAGTCAGGCTGGGAGAGGGCACTGTGGCAAGGATGGTGTGTCGGCCCGAGCAGCACCTGCCGCCATCCTGGCCTCTCTGCCACAGGCTGCGGGCCTTGCATGGCTCCCCCCTCGTCCTTCTTGATTTTAACTTCCATATTTTCAAACAGCATCTGTTTTAACCTTTAGTTTGACCATTTGTTTATTACTTATTAAAAATACTTTCAAAAATGTGGCTTCATCTTAATTTTGTCTGACTTTTATGAGGTGATGGACAAGTCCAAGCTAATAATAAATGGGTAGTTGCAAACCTTTGCCAAAACAAACAAACATTAATTCAGCAGCACTTTCCGATAATGCCTTCAATGTTTGGGACCTTCAGTGTGTGCTGTTGCTTTTTTCTCAAATTCCTTTACAACAAACACTCTATGACACTGCTCCCCCCTCATTATGTTATTTTTAAAAAACAGGCTACTTAGGTTGCAGGCAACATACAGTCTCCATTTAACTATCATTTATTTATTCGTTTTAATCTTGAATTAGCTATTATGTGGCTTTGGACCTGAGAAATGAGCGTAGTGATGTTATCTTTCATATAGCAGTAGAAGGAGACAAGCTAGAGGAAGGCTGACTTTTTCCTTTCCCACAAATGAGCGTTCAAGGACTAAACATGATTGTCAGAATGGTACTTCATAAAACCCAACCTACGTGGGGACCCCCTGTCAGCCTGGTCAGGGATAACTGGAGCAGCTGTCTCTGCCAAAGCTATTCATGCAGCTGACAGCCCGCCAGATGATGAGCGCTCCGAAAAAGGCGGCTGAACGTGAGCTGCAGCGATTGCTCTGGTTGTGGCAACCTGTCCTGAGCTGCCATTTTCCCACGTGCTTGAGGGGTAAGTATGGGGTATGTGGATAGGAGCGCAGCATGTCCCAGAGCCCTGGACTCCGTGTGCGTGCGTAGGCTGCAGAGCTCTGTGCATCCCAGTCTTGCTACTGGAAGAAGGTGTGGGACCCCCTCCCATCAATATGCACAAAGGTAACGTATTACCAAGTACTGTATCTGTCATCTTTTCTGAGCACTACGTAGATACGAAAAAAAGGGCATCCTTCCGCACAGAGTTTCTGTGTCTACTGTGAAGTTAGATAACAAGTAGTGCCTAAGCTATCACATACGGATTTTAGAAGAATACATTTACATGATGCAGTTTATGGTGCATGTGCATGATCATATTAATATGGTGTGAAAGCTTTTGCTCTCTTGCATTTTTAAAATACATATATGTAATATGTAACTATAATTTATGTGCTATAATGTAATAATAGCTATAGTTACGTCATATATATTCATAGATAGATAGATAAGAACTGCAAACCAGTAGCATTAATCATTCCTTCCTGCTTTGTCATGTTACAGACCAAAAGAATTGGAGTGAAATAATTTTAACTGCTGCCTGTTTCCTTGTCCATGTACAATATTTTTTATTATCATTATTTTGCTAATTTGCTTATCTCATTGCCATTCTTTGGCACTGAATTATCTACATTCCAGTGTGGAAATGTATTTCTTTGCTTCAGTAATTGCATTTTTATATAATTATTATCCACCGCCTTTAAGATAAGAACAAGGAAGTGGGAGATTATTGTGGATGTGAACATGTGTATATTGAAAAGTGAAATGAGAACCAAGAAAAGGCTTCGAAGTTGTAAAGATGATTGCAACATGATTAGCAAGAAAGGAAAATTACTGTTGTGAAGGTACATCTGATGAGAATTTTATGTTGTTGTTTAGGTTAGAGACTGACCATGTTAGCTTGATGTGCTTGAAAGCCTTAGCAGAACTCATTGATGAAAAGCAGAGTCCAGTCATTGTTTCTGCTTGTTCCTGTGTTTGTTAAGGCATACAATGTTTAAAATTAGTTGTTCCATGAACAGAAAAATTAACAAAAGTCTGGTTTCTTGTGGATTTGTTTTCTGTGCTCCTCCACCATAACCTATTTTCACCTGGTGCATCCTATACGAGCACACTCCTTCCCATTAAATATTTCTAGTTCTGCCTTATGTTCCCTGAATTCTCACCCGATGGCTTCTCCCCCTCTCTAGCTCAGCAAGAAGTACTACATGTTCTGCCTTTTTCTGAAGTACGTAGGTGCCAATTGATCATTTGCTAGAGCTGTGCTGGTTGCCAGACCAATTTTCAGGAGCTGGCAGGCTGGCTGGCCTCCCGCCAGGTAATGGCGACCTGGTGCTTCACTCCTTCTCCTGACTGAACCACTCCTACTTCAGTCGCTCTTGCTCAGGTACTGCTTTTCAAAAATCATATAGCAACTCGATGTCTTCGAGCGTCGTTACTTTAGGCCACCATGTGATGTGGTGTTATAAGCCTCATTTCTTTAGAATACCAGAATAAAGTGCAAATCTTCATATGTGCATATACAAGCTCCTCCCTTTAACTTCAGTGTGAGATTTCATTTTTTGAACATTAGTATTAAAGCACAGCAATAGTAAGTAGATCATTGAAAGTGTGCCAGCTGTATGTATACCGCTACTCGCAAGGGGTATGAAAATGTATAAAGATAAGGAGAAGAGGTACTTAGACAAACACAGAATAAATTCTGGACCTAGGAATAGAAGTTAAAAGGTACTGATAGTTTTGACCTGATCTTTCCTGGCTATGGAGACTCTTTCTTCAAGCAGCAAGTGTGAATGTATCAAGAATCTCCAGCAAATGCTGCCTGGAACTGGAATTTTCTAATTCCTTTGTGGTGCTGTGTGTCGCCAGCCAAAAAATTGCTAAAGAAGGATATCAAAGAAAAACTGCTAATAAAAATAAATTCTATTGCTTTCAAGTTTTTATTAAATAAAAATAGATTTTATTTAGTTTTAAATTTTTTTAAAAGTGACATTTATATAATAAATGAGAAATTACATAACAAAGTTAGCTTTCAGTTGTCACTGTTGCGCAGACTGGAAAAGCCATGGATCTTCAGCCATAGGTAATTTCTGAAACTGCACAAATGTTTCAAAATCTCCAGATAACTTTTTCTCAGTCATTTGAATTTAATAATTGTTAATAACTCCATTGATTAGGTTTATTCTGTAAGCACTCTAGCCTTAAATATTTCAAGGTTGTGTTGTTTGGTTTGTTGTTTTTTTTTAATAGAAAGAAGCTGTTTTAAAAAGATGCTGTCAAATTCTAAAAACTTGTTAAAATAGTTTCAAGCTACTGCTGTTCCACTAAGCTTAACCGTGTGTTTTTTATCATTCAGTTTATCATTTTATTTAGGTCAGAAGCAGGGACTTCTGGATGAACAAGGCTTCGATCTGCAAAGATAGCTGAGCAGTTGAGCAACCTGTGATGTTGTGCTGTGTATCTGTGTACAGGTAAACATCTGTGTACAGCTGTTGTATACATGAAATAATTAAATATGCACATAAAGACTATACAAAAAGTGATGTCAAATGCAATAAGGGGCCCTCCTTCACCGTTTTTTCCCCTAGAGTATATCTGTTGTTGTAAACTTAAATGCTACAAAAAATCTTATCAATGTGTATTTTTCAACTTTCTTAATTATATTTCTACCATCATAACAGTTTCCCCTCTGAGATTTTTCCATGTTTGGGAAAGAGACAGTTTTCAGCTGTTTCACGTGATCATGTTCGGTGAAAGCCTTGCTCAAATTAAAAGAAACAGCCAGAGATAGTAACTAGGGACTTCCAAAACTCAGGACAAAGCACTAGCCAGCCTAGCTAAAGCAGAGCAGTTATGCCGTGATAGCTATGCTTCTTAAGGCCATTCAGTTTTGGAGTAAAGTTACTTTATCTTGGAAAAATCCTTGTATTTGCTTTTCTGGAATGCCAGTCTAGAAGGAACTGCTCATCCAGATGTTCTTTTCCTGCCTGGTGATAGTGGAATGACTAGCTGACTGTACCCTCACCTGTCATTTTGGCCTGGTAGAAAACAGGAGCCATGCAGTCCACCAGTCTGTCTCCTTATCTGGATGGAGGCTAAAACCAGTAAGGTAAAGAGTTTACTTTCAAAAGCCCCAATATAGTTCAACATAACTATATATGGAAAAAGCTTTCTTATTCTGTCTGGTTATGTTGGCAAAAATGTGAGGCCTTAGGAGACAAAGCACTTCATTTTGCTAACTCTCTCATGTTTGTGCCCACTTATTTTATTGACAGCCCACCGTGCCAGAAAAAGGAAATGATCAAGTGGGTTAAGAGACGTGACATTAGATTTATTGTGTGTTAGTGGTTTACATCAGGTTTAAGTAATATTGTATGACGTGCTCTTCTGTAACCAGGCACTTAATGAATTTGTGCAGGAGTTAACGAAAGTTAGAAATGACCTAGTACAAGAACAGCACATCAAGCTTATTCATTATTATAAATCAAATTAACGTATTTTTATGAGACATTTTGCATGTAATGAAAAGGAAAAAATGTAGCTATTTCACTGAATAAGAATATTGTGCTCTTTGTTCATGAACAGAAAACTAAATTGGAGTGGACATAATCACTGGAGTACTGTTCAGAAATGCATTGAAATGGGACAGGGTCACTATAACTGGCCTCAGTGGATTTGATGGATGCGAGGTATTTTTGAAAAGGTGCCATGTACTTGGGAGCCTAGCCTTACTCTTATCTGTCCGAAGAATGCTGCACGAACTCATATTTTAAAGGGGAAGGAACAGCTTGAAGAATGGGTGGTAAAAGCATACATCTTTGAAAGACTTTTGCAAAATAATGGACTGTAATTATGTTTTCAAAATAGATTTTAGCCAGATCCATGCTCTGCATTTTATTGTGCATTAGTTCAAAGGTAGTTGAAGTTAGAATTACCTCCCTTTTTTGTAACTGCACGAGAAAGATGTATTCACCCACCACACGATTCTGTTGACTCCGCAGAGATTTTTATCAGAGACAACATACCGTCTCACGCACGGTCCTCGATATGTCACTGCCACAGCACAGAGGCTCTGGCTTCACAGATTTTTGCCTGCTTCACTTCTGGCCTCTGAACATATTTCTAAGCCAGAAAGCCACACCATAAATACTGTGTCTTGAAAAGTCTCAGATATCCATTGACGTAGTTTGATACAGTGTGTACAAACAAAAGCTGCTGCACATGTTAGTTGTGATGAGCCACACCAGATGTGTTCAAGTGGTTTGAAATCTAAATGAGTCCCATTCCTACTCACCCTGAAGAACCAGGATCTTTCTAGAGCAACTCGTAGGAGCCAGGAAGGTCTCTTAGCTGGGAGCTGTGTAGCATTGGCTGAGAATAAACAAGCATAAGAGTCAAGACCAGCTGAAAACGGTACAGCTTTCTTAAAACATGAGGAAAAATTTATATATCACTCCATTATTTATTCTAGAAATTGCCTTAGTAGACAGTATTTTTCAGACTGATGTGTTCAGATGTTATGTCTAAAATTATATTTTTAGATAACTGTTACAACTCACAAATAGCAATCTTTGGTTTTGTGTCACATTTTATCAATCTAACTAGTTAAAACTACTTTAGTTGAAATATCACTGCAGGTAGTACAGAGGCTGAGACAAATGTTATATACTCATAATTCAAAGTTTTAGCATGTCTGAATGTGGTGCTTTCAGCAAGAAGGTGACAGGAGTTTGATGTTGAATCTGTGGAATGCTATCAGGCATTAAACATGCAAATTTCTACCTGAATGTGTTTTTTTATACGGATTTTTTTTTTACTTTTTTAAGATTTATTAGTTTGACCTGAGAGACAATAAGGCAGATGACTGACTTGCAAACATTTAGTTAAAGAAATGAACATTTAGTTAAAGAAACGAATGAAATTTTCACCACAAAACACGCTAATATTTTCTTCCAGGCATTATGATCTCAAGCTGGTGGCTTCCATTTGGAACTAAAGCAAAAGGAATGTTGTTTAAACATTCTGCAAAAAGAAAGAGGATGTGTTAATAATGAGATTGAGATGGTATATGATAGTTATTTTTTTCAGTCTCAACAAGTGCATTTTTTCATGACCTTTTCCTGCCCAACCTGCAATTTGACAGACCACTTAGATTTTTCTAAAATAATCTGTCCGCTGATCATAAATATCCTCCTCTCTGCTCCCAGAGGGCAATATATTTGCTTCCAGTCCTTGGTCACTCACAGGTCAGTTTTCTCCTAGATTTTCAGTCCCTTTCTATCTCACAATAGGAAGTGATCAATATTTCACACCAGACTGTGGACATTAGGACAGCATGGGCAGAACAGAGTGGGAACAGCCACTTTGAGGCAGATGTCTGATCCTCCAGAAGCTGTAGTGTTCAGCCAAGCAATGGATCACTCACAACAGTCTACCTGAATCAATAACTGCAGTACTTCATAGCTTGTATGAACAGTTGTGCTGGATCAGACAGAGTCTGATAACATATGACTTGATTAGTGTAAAAACTTGTTAAGCACTCTTGGAGACTCTGCAGGGTCTTCTGGAAAATAAGTGGTATTTTCATATTTTGTTGGCCCTACATGTATTTTAAAATGAAATTTACCAATAATTTTTGAACAAATGCAAATTTTTGTTAATCACAATACCCCATGGCAGGGAGGTGCACAGCTTGGCACACATTACTCGAATCAGTACGTCCTCATGATTGTTTGGAATTTGGAATTAACACTAGATGCCAATTATGTGTTGTATGGGAACAGAGAGTGAGCTATCAGCCCCTGCTCACTGCCTCCACATCACTCATGAGACTTCTGTACCACTGCTGTATATATTATGTAAAATTCTCCCCATCTTCCCTTGCCCAACATGTTTTTTCCAAGCGGAGGACCCCCAGCCTGCAAGGTGCTCACACAACAGAAATGCTTCCAAAACTTTGACTGTCCTTATTGCTGTTCTCTGTTCCTTTTCCAATTCTGTCACGTCTTTTTTGAGATGGGTGGTATAGTACAGAAGGCAGATGAGATGTGCACATGGTCCTGAATATCTGGAAAAGTATGGAATTAAATAATGGCTTAATCATTCTTCATGTATGATTGCCTTTTTTTGACTGATAATGAGTAAGGAAGTGAAAGTTCTTTGAAAGCATCTGCTGTAACACCAAGTTCTCATTCCTGAATCCTAGCTAGTCTGTACTAGATTGAGGCAGGTTGCTTAACACAGTGAAGAGACACTAGGGGTAGGAGGTTGTTTCAATTTCCTTCTTGATTAACTTTTTTTTTTTTCCCCATGTGGAAAAAGAAGAAAATTAGTTCTGATACCATTTTTTCAGATGAAGTTATTTGTTACTCCATGTTTCCTCAAATGTAGATTTTTTTTTCACTTTATAAGCCTATATGTATGTCCTGTATGCTCAATATTATGATCTGAAGAATAGCTCTAGCAGATTATAGCTGTTATTTTTTCTATTTTAGAATGCCATTTCCAGCAGTGAAGAGCCCTCTCGATTATTGATTCCAAAAGAGCTGCAGGAAACTATGCACTGGGCAGATGTGAAATAATCTGGCAAGAGAAAAAATCTTCTTTCTAGATACCAGTAAGTAAAATACTGATATATGCCCAGCTGGGAAATGGCTTGGATCCTTCCCAGTCCTTTTTCACAGTTCTGTTATTCTTGTATAGTCAACCACTTCTCAAACTCCACTTGACTCCTGCCTACAGGGTTAACCAATGTTTTGTTAAATTACTCAAAATGTTCCCCTTTCACCTATCCTCCGACTTCTTATGCAGCCTTAGAATCATAGAATCATAGAATCATAGAATCAGTGAGGTTGGAAGGGACCTTTAAGATCATCAAGTCCAACCATTAACCTACCCTGATAAAAACACCACCACTCCTAAACCATGTCCCTAAGCACCTCATCTACCCTTTTCTTAAACACCTCCAGGGATGGTGAATCCACCACCTCTCTGGGCAGCTTATTCCAATGTTTAATAACCCTTTCAGTGAAAAAATGCTTCCTAACATCTAATCTAAACCTGCCCTGACATAACTTGAACCCATTTCCTCTTGTCCTATCACTTGTCGCCAGGGAGAAGAGGTCAGCTCCCATCTCTCTAAAACCTCCTTTCAGGTAGTTGTAGAGGGCGATAAGGTCTCCCCTCAGCCTCCTCTTCTCCAGGCTAAACAACCCCAGATCCCTCAGTCGTTCCTCATAAGGTTTGTCCTCCAGACCCTTCACCAGCTTTGTAGCCCTTCTCTGGACACGCTCCAACACCTCAATGTCCTTCTTGTAGTGAGGGGCCCAAAACTGAACACAGTACTCGAGGTGAGGCCTCACCAGTGCCGAGTACAGGGGGATGATTACTTCCCTAGTCCGGCTCACCACACTATTCCTGATGCAGGCCAGGATGGTGTTGGCCTTCTTGGCTGCCTGGGCACACTGCTGGCTCATGCTCAGCCGGTTGTCCACCAACACCCCCAGGTCCTTTTCTGCCAGGCAGCTTTCGAGCCACTCCGCCCCCAGTCTGTAGCGCTGCATGGGGTTGTTGTGACCCAAGTGCAGGACCCGACACTTGGCCTTGTTGAACCTCATACCATTGGCCTCAGCCCATCTGTCCAGCCTGTCCAGATCCCTCTGCAGAGCCAATCTACCCTCAAGCAGATCAACACACCCCCCCAGTTTAGTGTCGTCTGCGAACTTACTGAGGGAGCACTCGATCCCCTCATCCAGATCGTTGATAAAGATATTAAAGAGAACGGGCCCCAGCACCGATCCCTGGGGGACACCACTCGTCACTGGACACCAACTGGATTTAACTCCATTTACCACCACTCTCTGGACACGGCCATCCAGCCAGTTTTTTACCCAACGAAGAGTATACCTGTCCAGGCCATGAGCAGCCAGTTTCTCCAGGAGAATGCTATGGGAAACGGTGTCAAAAGCCTTGCAAAAATCCAGGTAGACAACGTCCACAGCTTTTCCCTTGTCCAGCAAGTGGGTCACCTTGTCATAGAAGGAGATCAGGTTTGACAGGCATGACCTGCCTTTCACAAAGCCATGCTGACTGGACTAAAGGGCAGATTTTTTTCCAGAAGGAAAATTCCCTGCTTGTCGTTTTCTCCACCCACATTAGGAAGTTAACTCATTGGAAAAACTTCCAGCCTGCTATGGACGTTGTGGACATATATGTATAGCCAAACTCTTTGAGTGATTTGTTTTGCTTTGATGGTTATGTAAAATAGTAAAATTATGAAATAGTATATTTCTTATATGCAGATTATTTTTCCCTTTATCCTATAATATATATATGCATTATTACATATTGCAGTATTCATTATTATATTAAAGTATATGTTACTATGTACATATTATATATGCATATATGTATATAATTTGAATCCTGTTAATTATTGAACTTTTTTTTAGTCCTCTTCACCTGCTTGCGTTAGGCTCATACATAGTTACGTTAATTCTCACATGCATGCTTAAGCAGCAGCACTGGCATCAATGCTGTATTGACCTCTACGTGCAATTACTATGAAGCATGTATGCTAACCAGGGACCCTATCCCAGCAAAGCAAGGTGGGTGCTAAAAGGAAGAATTGGGTAGAAAAGCAAGTAATGGTTGAGGTCTTCCACAGAAGAGACAGCAACGTTCTTTCAAACAAAAGACGGAGTAGCAAAGCCTCAGAATTGAGCTTGTCATTGCTGTGTGCCACTTTCAGCACAGCAAAAGAAAAACTGGAGCTAACTGAGCAGTTGGAAGCAAGAAGTGTTTTCCAGGAAAAGCCTGCCTTGAAAAGTGCTTTGTGTGCACATTGGAGTTGGGGAGGCAGCCGTGTGATTTTGCAGTTTGATTCTAATTGTGCTCTGACAGTCTTGTATCTTCAAGCTTTTGGGTTGGGGCACTGGCTGAGAACAGGGACTGTTTCATTTGATTTGATTAGACTTTTGTGAAGCAGTTTAAAAATACCAAAGTAGCAGATAGATGCTGTGCATAACAGTAGTGAGATTATTGTGCCAACATATGCTTTGCAAACACTCCAAAAGTTGGGTAAGTTACTGGCATTTTTGAACATGGTTTCTGATACCAACATCCCACCCTGATCAGAAGTTAATCAGGAGTAAATATGATTGCAGACACATGGCTGAGACACTTCTACCATAGCACAGATGCCGGAAAGTGTAGTTAAATCTCTTCCCAAATTGCAGTAAGTCACAAGGCATCTTTCACAGGACTGGTAGGTAATTTCCCATGTGCACAGAATGGTGCACATGCAACCCCTAGGTCTGCACCTCAGTGTAACTCTCTTGCAGCTAGAGAGCATCCTAACATCTTCAAGGTGTCCTCAAGACAGGTGCCTTCTGCACTTTCCCTTCTTACGTTGTTTTCTCTCTGCACTCACACTCAGCATAACTTTCACATTTTCCCTTTACAAATCTACCTTGGTCCACATTTTATTCCCTGCTTCTGAGGACATAGTAAAGCCAACGAGAGCACGTGTGCTGGTGTGCAAGGGGAGGAGATGGTTCTCCATTGGGTTGTTCCCTTGGTGCTGTGGCAGAAGGGTGATGATGTGGCCTGATCTGAGAAGGCGTCAGGCTGCAATCTCTTTTGCTTCTCCAGTTCTGGAATTCCTGTGCATCCTGTATGTCATCCTGCCTGACTCCGTATTGAAGGCTGACAAAATGCTCATTCTGTGCATGTGGTTGCTCAACATCTTTTGTAAGAATCAGGACGGTGTAGGTCTCCTCCCTTGGCTAGAAACACCAAGCACCGGTGATGCCTCGGTAGCTCAACGGAAGCTGGACATACATTCCAGGGAGCAGAAATGGATTCCACTGGCACGGTATGGACCCAGTGGTGTTTCTGAGGCACAAGAGCCCCATGTGTGTTGGAACAAACAGGTGAATGATAAAAGTTCATGCAGTTAGATTCACCAGGTCTGTGGGGAATTGTTCCATACTCTCAGAAGGCATCTACAGGCTTTGTACAGCCTACAAACTCTCTGTGGGCTGAAGAGAAGACCTGTGCAGGATACTTACTGCAACTGACATATCAGCGCTTAGGGGGATTGTGATGAGTATTCCAGTGAGTTTGTAAAGGCACAGCATGTTGTTCATTCCATCCTGAAGCAGAGCAAGCCAATGAAGACCTTTTCTCTGAGGCCTAAAAGCTCTGTGTGCAAAAGGGTAGGAGTAGCAGCACCTGGGCAGTCTTCTTCCTGTAACTTCTCCAAAGAGCAGCCACACTACAGCAAAATGCCATCTTGCCTGTAAATTCTGCCTCCAGCCACCTTAACGCAAGTAAATACAAGCTCCTTCTCTCACCCCATCCTTGCTGTCTTTTCACCACGCCCAAGTCCTAAGGACCAAGCATGGATCCCCACCCACATCCTTTCCAATTACCAAGACTGTTCCTCTTCTAATGCTGAATTGTCCCTAAGCCCTAGTATTGCTCTCTGTCCCAAATCGAATCAATCCTGCCAATTGCACCGTGCTAACCTGTGCTAAGAGCCCCCAGAAAAATCTTGTGCTTGCTCTCGCCTAACTCTGCTCATAGTGATGCTAAGACACAGGCCAAGAGTCAGCCTTATTCCAGTGCTGAGTCAACCTGCTCAGATAAGCTAATTTTACCCTGGACTCAAATATAAATGAGGGTCTTGAGAACGGTGAGGACATGATGCTGATTTTGGAAAGGAGGTGGCTGTGGAGTGGACACACACACTAACAGGGATGTGTGTGGGCAAAAGCAGCACATCGGGGACCTGCACGTGCCTAGCTGTCCATACCTACGGGGTGTAAACTCCAAGTGGGTAGCGGTTTAAGAGGGAGATGCCGGATGAATCCCTGGCAGATACACGCATTTAGAACAGTTTTCAATGCTGAAGTTACAGCAGGTGAACGGTAATATGTAATCTTCAAATATCCATGATATCAAATGAAAAATCTATGTTTCTTATGAAAATGAAATACGATTCAAGCTTAAACTTAAACTTTATTTCAAAAGGTGACCTGGTTTTAACGTGGTTTTAGCTTTAGTTAAGTGTGTAAAACATTTGGCACCATCAAGTGGTAAAACGGTGTACTGCTTATTCATAGCAGTTTGGATAATAAAAAAGGGGACAATTGTATAGTTGCATATTAGAAAGGCACCTAAAGAAATCTTTGAATACATTTTACTGAGGTTATTTGAAAAGGTTCCTGAGGTCTTCTCAGGAAAAGTACCGAATTTAAATGCTTGCGTTTCCAGCAAATTGGAATTGATCATTGTTTCAGCTTGCGTATGTCATAGTTACCAATGTATTTTTCAGTCTAAAGTACTGAGGTTGAGTTTATTTACAGGCAATCAACATGAAAATAATGTTCATTTGAGGATAAAAGCTGGTATAGACGTTTCTGTTATTGTCCTTTCTTTGCAATGCCTTAAAAATATTAGTTCTATAAAATGGGAGCTGAACTAGTAACCTGCATTGTTACTAGGCTTGCTTAGCTTCTTCTTGCTGGCCATTGAATGGGCTTGACTGGGGATAGCCACTGGCAAGAGACAACTGTAGGCAGACAAAATGAATAGAAATGAATACAGAATTTAAAAGAGCACAATTAATGTGGCAGTAAAATAATAACAACAACAAGTCTTTTGCTAGGCCAAACTCAATTCTGCAATCTGAAGAGATTTTAAATTATGCAGTAATCATGCATCATTTCAATTAGTACCAGTCTTGGTACAGATAACACTTAATATATGCATAACTTGATTAAAGAAATAATTGACCTACCTGTGGGGTAAAATGAGCTATAATTATCCTGGTTAATTGTTACATAAATGTTTGTAATTTTGTCAGTGTATGCTTATCAAATAGGGATAAAAAAAGACCTTTTTCTTCTAAAAAAAAGGAAAAAAATTGCTCCCATTAAAATAACCTTTTTCATTATTTAAAAATTTATTTTAATGAGAAGCAGACTCTAATGTATGAGATCACACAAGTGAAGAGAAACAAGAGACAGGCAGATGAGCTGATCTCTGAGAAGGAAAGGGAGAGAATTTGTGGCAGGCAGGAATTAAAAGAACAGAAAACCAACCTGAATAACAGTGAACAGAATATCCTTATGTTACAGTCAAAGGTTTTTTTCCTGCTATCACTGAATAAGTCAAAGCATTTATTTGAATTGACTCCTCATGTTTATCTGAGAAATATCTGATGCAGAAAACATATCTCCATTTTGATGTGGATACAGGAGATGGAATTCAGCTTATCAGAAAAGGAAATGATTACTGTTACAGTTTTAATTCCTTTCTTCAAATCTACTCTTCAGTCACACAAGCACAATATTTTAGTAACAGGTGAAGACTTAATTCTCTGCTCTTTGTTTGAAATCAGTGTTATCTGAGTCTAGGATTCTGATAATGGGAAGTGGAGAGCATTTGCAGACTCTAGTAGGCTCCCTGAAAGTCAGGATGCTGAACATCTTCCTACATCCATAGCTCAAAATGTTACACTTTTTGTATATCTCTTGGACTTCCAAAAAGGGGCAGGAAAATTTGAAGGGCCTTTTGTGAGATCTTGACCAAATTTTAGGAAGTTACATGCAGAAAAAAACCACAAAATTATTTTTTTAATACTGGATACACTTGACTGCGGTAGCTTGTCTAGTGTCAGGAAAGGAGAACATGCTCAGAGAGAGAAAGGCCAGTGATTCCAGCAGTAGGCAGAAGTGCACAAAAAACTTCTCTCAGTTTGTCCCAGTGTTAGATGCCAGAATCCCAAATACAAATACAGAGATATATGCGGTATTTAATAAAATGGCACTCCTTCATGATTAATCAAGACCAAAATATGGAGGGTGCCTCTGTTAAAGTCACTCACACTCACGTGGCAGGAGGCACTTCCACTTCAGTCTGGAGATAGAGGATTTAAGCCCCAGAAATGTGCATTATATCCAGCAATACAGCAATAATTAAACATGCTAGGCCTGTTTTTTTCTAGAAAGAAAGAAAGAAAGAAAGAAAGAAAGAAAGAAAGAAAGAAAGAGAGAAAGAGGAAGAAAGGACGGAAGGAAGGAAAGAAAGGAAAGGAAGGGTGGAAGGATGGAAAGGAAGAAAAGACACCTTTCAAAGAACACTGGAGACAGAGACAAGGGAGATATGCTGAGTTTTATAAAGCCTACAACAATTCTTTTGTGCAATTCCCTTGTATAGACCTCACCCACTCATGATAAGAGAATGATTGATAGCAGCAGTCTGCTGTCATCTTCCAAAACACAGCACTTAGGGGGGAAGAGGAGGGGCTGCTGCAGGCTTTGCCGTCAGCAGGGAAGATGGTCTGGGGAATGGCAGCACAGTGCTCTGCAGTTAGAGGTGTCCCAGCTCCACCCAAGCGCCAAGCCAGTTCCCCGACGGGAGCCACGTATCCCCGCAATAACACAGCGCTGAATCCGAGCCAGTGTACTTTGCCTTCAGTTCAGCTCTCCGGCTGGGGCTCTGCGTGGAGCTGGCTGGTGTCCCTCTGAGCTGGAGCACGGGCAGGCTGCACTGAAAGGCAAACTGCTTTTCATGTCTGCCTCGGAAAGCTTTTGTGGGCATACTCTGAGTAATGGACTGTTTCACTTCAGGCCTTTGAGAGGAGCCTGCTCTACAGATCCTTCAGCTTGATCTCATGTCGTCTTGACTCTCCCTGAATTTAGAATTTGCAGTGCCAAAGGAGCAAGCAGTGATGTCACTTTATCACGTGGGTAAAACCATGGCTTAACAAGTGGAATTTGCTTTAGGAAAAATGCAAAAGTACACAGACATGTAAAAAAGGAATATATAGCCTGTGATTTAATTGTATTTATAAATTAGGTGAAAAGTGGGGAACCATTAGAAACTTGCTCTGTTTCTAACCACTCATTATTAAGCCAAAGATGAAATCAGAGCATGTGGCAGATTTTCAATAAGCAAGCCGCCTTTTATCCCAGAGTACTGGCATCCCAAATTAGTGGCATGTTTTACAGGTAAGCTGTCAGTAAACCAAAATTCGAATCCTGTTATTTTGTCTCCTTGTATGTGTACCATTAGCAACCTAAAGGAATGTGCAGAACAACAAACAGCCACTCTCTAAAAAGAGAAGAGAGGTTCTGAAATTACAAATGGTTGTGCCTGACAGGGAAGAGAAAATATTTTTAAAGTAGTGATGGTGAATAGCAGGTAACAGGCAGTATCAGGTGATTTGGCTTATCGTAGTTTGGATTTTGAGGGCACGGAACTCAATTCTAGACCCATTCTATTTTCAGTCATCTCTTGTGCTCTTAGGGAGGCTGAACTCACTCTAACTGGTCACCCAGTTCTCTGAATGCACTCTGCTCATCATGGTGATTGCTGGCAGTTCTTCCCGATTCCTTTATTTTTTCAAAAGAGAAGAAATAATGAAACATTATTTTGATGTTTGCTGATTCTACAGTTGGTTCTGGAGAGGCATCCTTTCTCCTGTGAAACCCTCTGAAAGAAAGCTTAATTTTTTTCCCATTTCTTAGAAGAATCAATCTCAAGTGTTTTGTATAACTTGGGAAATCTTAGAAAATCTAATCTTTCAGTGAAGTGTGATTCCTATCTTTGCATCATGATGCTAAATGAATTCATAGGTAAGGACATAAACTAGTATTTATATATAATCATCTTCTTCTTCCTATTGGTTACAGTTACTTGTCAAAGAATTACATTTCGGTTTTGGTGATCCAGACAATAAATAGGAAGGAATGTTTTCAGGTTGGTTCAGTCACTCACACTCACGTGGCAGGAGGCACTTCCACTTCAGTCTGGAGATACAGGATTTAAGCCCCAGAAATGTGCATTATATCCAGCAATACAGCAATAATTAAACATGCTAGGCCTTCCCTCAGTATCAAGAGCACTTCAAAGAAAGAACGCCTTTAAGAGATTGAATTAAACACTTCTCAGCAATCGCTTGTGTACCAGCTTCCCAGTGCATACATACATACATGAATGCTTTCTAATCCAACAGAGTCTGAAGAGTCCCAGTCAACAGTTCCACTTCTAAGCTACATGGGAAAAATAAATTGTATCCTTGCTTTTAAGATAGCATCTTACCTTTTGGGTGTAAAGGAAACATTCTAAGGAGACACAAGTAACTGCATCAGTTCTGCTGAGTTAAAATTAAATCGCACTGGATCTGTCATGATTATTTCACCTGTGTCAGAGACTGGTTTTGGTCCATTAAAATGTTAATCATTATAGCACAGATTTGCCAAGTTGACTTTCTTAATAAAGCATCATTTCACAGTATTTTTCAAAACTGACAGTTTATTGTACAGCAGGATTGGCACGTAACTAAATCAATGGGCAGAGAGGTGGACTGAAAACTGGCTGAACTGCCGAGCTCAAAGGGCTGTGATCAGCAGCACAAAGTCCAGCTGGAGGCCAGTTACTAGTGGTGCACCAGTTGAAGGGAGGTGACCCTTCCCCTCTGCTCAGCACTGGTGAGACCACACCTGGAGTGCTGGGTCCAGTTCTGGGCAAACATGAACGTACTGGAGCAAGTCCAGCAATGGGCCATGAAGATGATTGAGAGATTGTTACTCGAGGTGAGGCGGAGAATGCTTGGACTGTTCAGCCTGGAGGCTCAGGAGGGATCTTATCCCTGGGTATAAATACCTGATGCTTGCAATATTACTGGGGCAGCCTCCAGGATTCCCTTGGTGCTGTGGGACACAGGCAATGCTGTCTGCAAAAATGGAAAACCCAAAGAACATGTGCATGGGGACAACACAGAGGAGCTCCAAAGGGACTCCAAGACTAGACCAGCTGAACCAGAAGAATCATCTGATGGGCCTGTGAATCAGAAATTACATTTTTAAGTTTCACAGAGGGTGGTGCGTGGGGGGGACCTCCCTCTGCCCACAGCTGTGGCGGGACTTACAGGTACCTGGGAGTCTATTACAAGGTGCAGGCTGGGGCTATGTCTGTTTTTTCGCACTTGGGTCAGTGACCTTGTACAAAGTTTTTGTCTGAATGAGTTAAATGGATTGTCCAGTGTTTAATTTCTGATGTGTGTAGTAGCAATGTGTCAGTAGGCATATCTATGCCACCACTTCTGTGGAAAGGTATTTACTATTCCCTTGGGGAGGTAGGAAGCTTTGGGGAAAAAAATCCACTTTTTGAAGCTGCTAAAAGGTTAATTGCTGGTCTGAATAAAAGCCTAGTGGCAACCTGACTTACAAACCAGGACACTGACAGCTCAGGCAAGGCAGCAAGAATGTTCTTTAAAAGAAAGGTGATTGTAGCAAGGATGTCCTTTAAAAGAAAGGTGATTGTAGCAGGGGTGGACGCACAACGGCACGCAGACTTGGTGAATATGCAACAGTTCTCCAAGCACAACATGGCTTTAAGTACATCTTAACCGTGACTCCATCTACAGCCGTTTAGCTCACATCCAATCGCACAGAGCAGGATGCAGTTGTCTGAAAACAGGCTCTGCTCGGTCACTTTGGTATCATAGGGAATCTCAGCTGTCCTGGAGCTGCAGCTCCAGAGCAGCGCAGGCATGACATCAGGGCAGTGCTGCACCTCTCCGCTCTATCAAGATGTCTCAGACCCACCAGGAACTCCCAAGTGATGCTGGATGTTTGTCTGTAGGTACCTGAATGCTCTCCGTATTCAAGTGCTTGAAGTTAAATGTCTAGTAGCATTTTAGATATCCTAAGGTATCCTGCCTGTCCCAAGATGACACTTCACAGATCTCCCACAGATCCTGTGTCATACATGCCAGCTCATGTGGGTATCTCGGGTCTTCTGGGACACCAAAAATGGTTCTACATCTGTATACTTAGGCATTTTAATTACCTTCCTACACTTAGACATCTAAGTTTAGTCATACACCATCTGGTGCTGAAAGATACCATGGGGGATTAAACTCTGAGCTCCTGTAGCTGCAGTTCATCTGAACCGCTCTAGAGCTCTGTGTCAGGGTGGCATGAACCCACACTGAGAAATGCTGCGTTTCTTTTGGAATTTAACATGAGAGATGACCCTTTATCTTGACAAATAGAGTATTTCATCCCACAAGTTATAATTATGTGAATAAATGTTGAATTGCTTATTGTAGTATGCATATCCTTTAGAAAGTCCTAAAAGCATAATATCTACTGAATTGCCCTGTAGGAAAGAGTCTCAACGCTGTAACAACAACACAGCAACACCTTATAGGAAGGAAAGATTAATTTATTTTAAAATAGACTGATTTCAGTCCGTCACACTGTGATATCCACAAACACCAGGATGCACGTAAGCAGTTTGCCAAGAGTTCAGGCACTAAGACACAATGTCCAGGCAGCCTGTCCAGGAATGACATGGGGTACTAGATGCACCAGGTTTGGAGACCCTCCACACACTTCCTGGATTCTTCTCAGGACACACTGATCTGGGATGTTTCTTATCACACCCTTCAGGGAATGACAGTGATTTATCTCTCTGTCTTGTCCAACCTCTGAGTCCCCAGGATTTAGTCAATGTCTTCATTTCAGATCTGCCACCTACAGGTGTGAGCAGCACATGCCATTTTAATAGCCCTTCTCCTGCTGGTGTTTTGCTCTCCTGCATTCACATTGGTTCTCCAGTTATATCAGTATAAATGTTTTTAATACAATTTCCACAGCCCTGCAAGATTCCTGAGCTTCTCGTTTCCAGTGAATTGTAGGCACTTTGGTACCTACTGCCAAAATCACAGTTAGCTTTTGTGGGCCATTTGATTTCTTCCCAAAAGTCTCCCATGCTTCTGGTGTTGCCCCTCAGTATTTCAGCAATATATTATGATAAACTTGCCAGTTTCCTGGCCTAAAATTACAAATGAAGATTACAATTCACTTACTTCTATGCAGTCGCTTCATCTGTGAGCCAACCTTCATATTCTCTTTCTCTGTTTTGTTGGATTCTGGTGAACTTTCTGGTGTGCCTTCCCTCTTGCTCAGCCTCATTGTTCACCTTACATTATCCCTTTTCATCCCAGGCAAACTGGGGAAAAGTTTGAGAGGGAAGGGAAGAGATACTTGCCATTGGTAGGACAGTCAGAAATCCATTCAGTAGTGGAAAAAGACATTTATTTCGCTTCTAAATAATCTAAATGCTCTCTGTGAGTTGTCATAATACCCTGTCACTGACTGTCATGTTATATATTTATCAAAGACTACCGCAGTGGCTAATCAGAACTTTATTGGTTATAATAGAGATGTCACTTGGCATCAGATAAAGATCTTGATCCAGTTTCTCTCCGCAGCATTTACAGTTGGGAGCAGCTGCTAAATTTCTCCTGAGATTAGGAGCACAGCGATCAACATCAGATAGCACAAACCACAGTTTTGTTTTCCTCTTCTCTGTTTTTTTTCCCCCAAATGGAAAATGTTTTGGGTTTATATTTGGTACCTGCCATTGTTAACCATAAAGAAAAGACCTGTACTCAGCTATTCAAGATTTTGGTGATACCTCAATACCAAACACCAATACCAAAAATTCAGTAATACCAACAATCTCCACTGGTATTTCACAGTTCTTAGACTGTTTGCTCTTACATGAATTATTCAGCACAGTTTTTCCTCATTATTTTTTTCCATGGAAACTTAATAAAACCTTAGGATATTCAGCATCATGTATCTGCAAAATGCATGTAGCTACTGCCTACAAGCACAGAGAGATCCACTGAAATCTGACACTAGATGGAATAGTGTTGGTTTTGCATTGGAGAACAAAAACCAGTCAGTGTAACACCATAAACAATAAATTTATTGGGTGCCTTTTACTGTTGTATTGTGAAAATGGTGTAATCTGAAGTGTATAGTAACACATAAGTATTTAAAAAAATGTATAATTTGGCTTTTGTTTTATTCTGTCTGACCTCTTAAAAAAGCAAACAAAACCCAACTGTCCTTAATTCCAGCACGATGGGAGAGACAATGACCTTTCTCGGGCAACAACTAAGCTGCTACAACTTGATCATCAAGACCTTTCAAGAGAGAAAACAGAGGCTGAATTATGTCAATCTCTTCAGTCAGAAAAGTGGAAGAAAATCTCTCACAAGGCAAATTCAGTGAGGAATCTCACCAAATCAGAGATATATGTGGAACAATATGACAACGGGTCCTGCTGTACTGTAAGTAAAAAATGAATCAGCTACTCTACAATTCAATGACGTAATTTCAATGGGATTAATTTTCTAATCAGATTTCCCCTTAAAATGCTGATTCACTAACTGTATATTACAGAAGAATACTAACTTGTAAATGACTGATTTCTTTTCCTGTGTAACATGCCATAAGATGAACAGGTTACTATGGATCTCATAAAGATTATAGGTTTGTTTCCCTAAAGATATTTATGGACCTCTTGAGTGTAGAACTAGCTTTGTTGTTTGGCAGTACTTGTTAGGTAAAACACTGCTTGGATTTTCTTTACAGAAGAATGCATTTCTGGTGTGGAAAAATACGTGATATATATGAATGTAAAGAATAAATCAAATTTAATAAAATTTTCTATTGTTCAGTAATTTGAACAGCGTATGACCCTGTAAGACTTTTAATTATGCTTCTACATAAACAGTGTTGTTAGTATTGTTACAGCCCTGTAAGTAAATTAGGTGCTTAGTTTTCATTATGCTTCATAGAAACTGCTTAGGCTGCTCTAAAACCCTCTGCTTACATTAACAGAAAAGTACCTGTTCTAATTATACTGACAGTTTCACATATTGAGAGAAATTTCTTAGCTGTTTCATGCATTTGTGGCTGGACTTCAGTTCAGTTTTTTTCATGTAGAAATTGATGGCATTTCTGAGCTCCAATATTGTCACGGTAGGATGTCTCTTTATTTGAAATTATACGAGTACAGGAATTCATTCTTCTGACAACCTCTGTCTGCTTTTGTAAGTGGTAAATTCCAGCCTAAGGAGATGTCAAATCACAATGAAGAGAGGCTTGCCTAGAAAAAAATAATGATAATTCATGTTTTACAGTACTTCAAACTCAAAACCACCAGCATGTGTATATTAGAGCAAAACATCATTAGATGTATACAAATTATGGCTGCTTTGGCTTTAGTTTTCTAATTTGTTAGAAAAGCAAAGTTGAGAAATAGTAAATTTGACACTTTTCTATGTTCTACAATATTTTAAGGAAAAGAACTTATTTTCTACCTATAAATGTACCTTTTTCTTTAACCTCACTGCATAATCATTTTCTTTTGGACTTTTTTTTTCTTCAACTAAGGTATCGCCTGTTTGTATAGCTTCACAAAGAGATGTCCAATACTTCCTTTGTCTGCCTTTACTCTCTTGCTTTGTTATCTTTTAGTAGTACAGACCTAGAGGAGCTATGCATCCTCCAGGTGTCCTGGAAGGCATTCAGTCCTGGAAGGTATATCTCATACACAAATTAGATATGGTGTCTGACAGACAAATATATGGATAATCAGCCATGGCAAATGCAGGATTGCTAAGACAAGTATTCTGGAGTCTTCCACACGTGAAGTTAAGGTGAACTGCTAACGAAGTGTGGAAGTTATGTTGGTAAGAGCAAAACCTACAGTAAATCTGCACAGCTCTGTGAACTGTGTACCGTCATCCCAGCTTCTGGTGAATGTTAGGATACAGACCTACGCACTGGAAAAAATCCTTATCTTTACCTAAATTGCTAAATATAGATGATGGCATAGGCACTGTCAGGTCTGCCTTGAATGTACCGCAGGAGGTACTACACAGAACCCACACAGGTTACTCAAGTAAGCCACATGCGTGTGTGCTTCTGGCACCTACTTGCCTGCGCTGCGGTCATGCCGGGGGGGCCTGTTTGCTGCTGCCAGCACCCTGGGGCTCCCTGGGGAGAAGCCATAGGTGCCTTCCCTCAGTGGGGGGAGACAACCCTGGCCTCAGTTGCGGGGCTGGGCAGATCGTAGAATCATAGAATGGTTTAGGTTGGAAGGGATCTTGAAGATCATCGAGTTCCAACCTCCCTGCCATAGGCAGGGACACCTCCCACTAGACCAGGTTGCCCAAGGCCACGTCCAGCCTGGCTTTAAACCCCTCCGGGGAGGGGGCATCCACAACCTCTCTGGGCAACCCGTTCCAGTGCCTCACCACCCTCAAAGTGAAAAAATTTCTTCCTAATGTTTAATCTGAACCTGCCCTCTTCCAGTTTAAAGCCATTCCCCCTCGTCCTATCACTACATACCCTAATAAAAAGTCCTCCCCCAGCTGTCCTGTAGGTCCCCTTTAGGTACTGAAAGGCTGCAATAAGATCTCCCCGGAGCCTTCTCTTCTCCAGGCTGAGATGGTGAGGAACAACCGTGCAGCCCAAGACACCATGTGTTGGCCGGGCCAGCCGAGGGGTACGCCAAGGCCACCGACAGAAGGCTTGTCCTTGGGATACCCGCAGGCCTGCCCGGGGAGGTTAAACTCCCCGACCTTTGCTCCTTTTGACCCTTCAGCTGGAAGCTTTGCCTCCGAGTCCCATATTGAAGATTAGATTTCTGTATCAAAAGAAGCAGGAGATCGTACAGTGGGCTCAGTGGGGCACTGAAGAGGCACAAATAAGGTCTTTTTCGCCGTCACCTCCCGGCGCGGCCCCCCCTCCACTTCCCGCCCCGGCCCGCTCGCCTCAGGGGCGGTATCGCCCCTGAGGCGAGCGGGCCGGGGCGGGAAGTGGGGGGGCGGCCCCAGGTGAGCGGCGCCGGCACTGCCCGCCAGGTGGCGCCGCCCGCCCCGCCCGGTCCCCGCCGCGCTGTGGAAGGGAGCGGCAGCGGCAACCCAGCACCGGCTGTCAGCGCTGCCAGAGCCGCGGGTAGGCGGCGGACGACAGACAGGTCTCCTCTCTCTTCCTTCCGGCGCCATGGAGCCGCAGGCACAGGGTGAGTCTCGCCGGGATAGAGTCCTCTCGGGGGTGACGCTTCTTCTGCCGCCGCGGGGGTGGGGGGGGGACAGCGTGGAGGTGCCCCGCAGCACCGACCGCTTCTCCCATGAGAGGAGCGCGGGTGGAGGTACAATGAGGGGCTCCCCGGTACTCCCGCTGGCCGTCGAGGACCCCCCGGGCTCTACTGGGGAGCGCGGCGTGGGCCCGGTCTCGGCCGGCGGAGCCTCCTCGCCCTGCGCCCTGTCCTCCGTCCCGCCGCGGGCTCCCTTCGGCTCTCCTCATATTACTACACGGCGACGGCCGTTTACCCCCTTTCTGCTGGTTTTAAGGGTTCCACGGTCGAGGGACCGCGTTGCAACTCGGCGTTAAATTAATCCCGATATGGGGGGGGGGGGGGGGGGGTTCTTGGTGGTTGTTCTGAGGTAGTTTGGTGAGCAGTGGTCCCCCCTGCCCGGCCCCGCTCGGGCTCCAGCCGCCTGCCTCCTCCCGGGGCGGGGGGTGGTGGTGGGGTGCTTAGTGTTCGTTATGCTTCATAGAAACTGCTTAGGCTGCTCTAATACCCTTTGCTTATATTGGGAGAAAAGTTCCAATTATGCTGATCGTTTCACGTGTCGAGAGAAATTTCGTAGCCGGTTCATACGTTTGTGGCTGCCGTTCTGCTGTATTAACACCACTGTTTATGTAGAAGCATAATTAAAAAACTTACAGGAGCGTATGCTGTTCAAATTACTGAAAAATAGAAATTTGCAAACACGGCTTTCATTAATTTAAAGTGAATGCTTTCTTTTTTTCTGTTGCAACGGTTATGATGATAAGTTAGTTATTCCTCTCTCTCTCTCTCTGGGTGAAGTTAATTGATCTCCAAAGAACAGAAGAAACTTTTGATGCAAGGTTTAGATGGTGTTTGGGTCAACCTAAAGTATTTAGCATACACAGATCTTGCTCGGCTTTATGGTCTCACTTCTGTTTTCTGAAGAACCTTATGAATTCAGCACACCTGTTCGTAAGTCAACTGTACTAAGCAGGTGGTACAAATATTTCTGCAAAAGTAGAATGTTTAGAAACCATTTTCTGTCATCTATAAAACAGGGAGATGAAGTATGGAGGAGACATACTCATTGAAACTGACAAAATAACCTTCCAGAATAGTTAAAAACTGTCTTAAATACACATAAAAGAGGCATGTGTTGATTGCAAATACGGTTTTATGTGAAGAAATACAGTGGGAAGTTTGAGTTCATGATGCTTTTCCCGCAAAAGCTTGGTGTCCATGCTGTCCTAATGGATACATGGGTGAAGCTGCTTGGGAAAATAAGTAGACTTGTGCCTCAGTTCCCAGGGTTTTAAAAGTCAGTATTAAGATTGTAGCATAAGGCTGTTATTTATTTATTTGGTAATCTTAAACTTAGTTGACAGAAGGACAAATATGGGACTTATCAAGTCTATGTGCAATTCTTAAGTCACTTTTTTCTTCTGTTTCTTACCTGTGTGTTTTATTTCTACAGTTTCTCAGAACAGTCTCCCATTACTTAAAAAGAAATCTTTCTTTGGTAAACCAGCAGTACAAGCTAAGATTTTTGTGCTACGTATTTGCCTGCCAGCAAACCTTTGTTCCAAAATGTCCCTCTTTCCTTCTAGACTTCATTCAGTGCGTGCTACCGCAGTTATGGAGCCTTGCTGGCAAAAAGAATGTAACCTGTATGTGTCTAATGCAGTTGAATTCAATTAAGTACATCGAAGCACTGGCCAGAAATCCAAATTTTTCAATCCCACTATGCAATTTGCAGAGCAGAGTTCTTGAAGTCACTAACAAAACAGTAGCAATTTGCTTGGAAAAAGAACCCCACTTCAAATATCATCTTAAGCAGCAGGAGAAATGTGTATACATTTTAATGAGTTTATGAATTGCTTCTAAGGAACCTTTAGATGCCCACAGAGAAATGAGTCCTGAATGGTTTGTTCCAGTGCGCTCTGCTGGGGGATTGCATTCCAATTGAAAAGACAAAGTAAAAGCTATAAATTTGAAAGCATTGTGGAATTTCTAATATTTAGCACTTTTAAGGTTGTCTTCAAAAGGACTTTTCTACATAATTGTGTGGTTTGTGCCATTTATAGTGTCCTGAAGGGAGGTTATGCCTGAGTAGATCAATTTCATGTTCAAGAAATACATGCATGCAAGTATAAAATGTAGATTTCTCCAGAGCAGGAAAATAATTTTTGTCAGCATTTTTACATAGCAGTATGAATCAACTTTATAAATCCTAATGCAACTGTTGACAAAAAAAAAAGTGTGTTACTAGTGTAACTGTATCAAGGCCTGCATAGAGGTCACAGCTAACATCAGGAGTTTCTGTGTCATGCGAGGCACAATATAACATCTATCCATGTCCCAAAGACTGTGAAAGTTAAATGCTCTGATATTGATCTTAAACCAGTCCAGAGATTTCATGGCCTGAAACAGAATTACTGTTATACTTAAGTATATTGAATATGTCTTGCAGCCTTCATGCTAACTAGAAGAGACAGTCTACCAGACAGAGAGTAACAGTAATTAATGTTAAAATTATTTTCTAAAGAAATAACTGTATGTTCCATGTGAAAAAAAAAAGTCATATGTGTAATAAAAATCATAAATTGTACCTTTAAGCCTCTTGGGTGCTTTTATCTTTGATCACTTTTTGCTCTTAATGGTCCCAGAGCTAGCTGATCCTGGGAACTCACCAGCTATATTTATGCTAGGTGCTAAAAATTCCTTAAGAGCGTATTTGTTTTCCATCCTGTGGCTGTCAGTCATTTTTAAAGTGAAAAGTTTGGAAGTCTGAAGAGCAATATTTCTCTCTGGAAGACAGGCAAATCAGAACTGTGTATTTGCCTCTCATGATACTCGTTCTACTCCAGGTCCAGATTAACTGACTATCCTGCATAGTCCTGCTTTCCAGTTTAAAGCTATGAACGTCCTCTAATAATGACAATGCCATGGCTGTCTTCATCTGTCTGTCATCTAAGAATCCCATGTGACTTTTAACACTGGAGCTTTGGTCTTAATACATGTCTCTCCTTTAGCAATACTTCTTTTTTTTTTTTCCCTTGTATGCAGCTATAATTGTACCACCTTCTTTCTCTCTGATGTCTGGTCTTGATTCTTACGCTGATAAAGCTTTGGTGCTTTCTGCTCTTTGCCCTTTTACCTGCTCAGGTAGGTAGCTCAGCCAGCTTCTTGCACTTCTAGCCTTTGAAAGGGGTTTTGAGGCATCTCCCTGTCCTAGCAATTCTTCTTACAGATGTTCTGCATCCTCTGCTAACAGTGCATTGTAGCCATAATAGCTTGCTGCAGCTATGCACGCACCTGTAAAGCATTGTGGTGGGAGCTGTAGTTAGTTGAGACGTTATGCTCCTCCTTGAGGCCTGTGTCTCGCAGGCCTGCAGCACTGTGCTGCTTTCCTCTGCTGCGTGCAGATGACATGCTCCATCTGTGATCCTCAGGCCAGTTGCATTTGACACATGAGGTTACAGAGCAGAGGGGCAGCACCGGGACACGTGCCATTTGGCTGAAGCTTACGATCTGAAGAAAATCATTAGAAGTTGCAGCACTATCCCAGTGGCCCTCTCCCTGCCACAGTGGCACCTGTGATCTCACAGTCGGATGGTCTGTCTTCCATGGTGGGAGGCAGTGGCGAGGAGGTCTCGTGTTACCTGTGAGATGGTGTAAAAGAGTCATCAAAACAGGGCATTGGCAGCTTGGTCAGAATTCTTTCCCCCTTTTTCCTCACCAGCTGTTCATGTGGTTGCTAATACAGATATGAATCTGGATAGAGAGTCAGTCTCACAGTCGGAAGGTGGGGATAAGGAACACACGGAGATGTTACTTCACTGCAGCAGCAGTGCTGTGGCCGTCACACCAAAGCACAGTCTTACTACAGAGGGCGGTATCTTCCTTAGTCTCATGTTTGGGGTTGGTGACTTTACCAAGGAGCACTGACTGTATTGTTCTGTGTTCACCTTTCCCTTAAAAGCAGAGTAAAACTAGTGGCTTGGGGCTGATTTAGTGTGAATTGTTCTGTGAGAAGAAAATCCCTCTGCTTGGGTAAGTCCATTAGCACAAAGGTTGATCAGTGTTGATACATGTGGGAAAATGGGAAGGATGAGGCAAGAGGAATCTTAGTTTTCTTTCCCAGCAGCAGCTGCTAGTTCCTTCCATTGTGAGAAATGCATTTACGTTCCTATCTTTTCAAGGAAAGTGCCTGGCCACCTATGCTTCTGATGCCTCAAGATTCACTCTTGTCAACCAGGGGTTTGTGCTGACTCCTTACTGTCCTCTGGAGCTCACCATTGCCCTGCGATGGAAAGCAGGAGAGAGGACTTCGCAAAGGGTCAGGAGGATACTGGGGTAATTGAACCAGCCAGTGATAACCTGCATATTTGACTGCATGATGGAAGTCTCAGCTGCCTTGTTAATAAGATCACATGAAGATGAGGTCAAGTGAAAATGGTAGGGTTGTAATTTATAATAGGATTTTTAAATATTTAACAAGAGCACCCAGAGCTTGAGATAATTGTGCTTTCATCCTTTTCATGCTAAAAGGAGGGAAAATACAGGCATGGAATGAGTTATGTGGTATATCAGATTTTAAGCAAATAAATGTCTGAAATCAAATGCAGTGCTTCTGTTTTACCCTTTTGAACCTGTACTGCTTTTAGTTTTATTACACCTGTCACGGGATGAAATTCAGTTTGCTGAGGCTGAGAAAATTTGAGTGGTTTCATGCTACAGAAGAGAACTGAGAATAGAATACAGTGGGATTTGGAAAAGAGATATAAGAGATACCTCCTATAAAATCTAGGGCCAGTCTTAATACAGCATTGTAACTTTCCCAGGTTTACAACCATGAAGATATAAAATGCAGAATATGCAGATCCAAACACATCAAACCCTAAAACCTGTTGTTAAATTCTTGCTCTATTTTTTTTTTCCTCCTTCTTGTTTGTACAAGACTGCTGGTATGAGTCCTGCTGTGAAACAATACAAGTATAGTCTGAGTCTGCTCTGCCAATGTTCTCAAGTGCACTAGTGGGAAGACGAGTCTGCTGATGCCATTCTGATGTGCCTCTCTGACTTGTGCAATACAGTACAGTACAGAAATGTGTGGAACTTTTAAGGTGCTTTGCTTAGACCATGAAGACCTTTGCTTGAAGGTCAAGGATGTGGCACAAGCTTGGCAGAACACTGCAGAGGGGTTGAAGTATGTTCTGTGTGGCTGTATTTAGAAATTTAGATATTGTTTAGTAGCTTGTTTTTAGCACAATCCTGGAATTTGGGTTTAGAAAGGCTGTAGTCAGCCTTTGTTTCAGAAAGTGTTTTAAGGGTAAAATTAGATCTCTCTTACTAATCAGCAAATACCTCTTGGGGTAATATAGGAGATCTGGGCAGCCTAGTTTTGTCTAGTTTTATTTGTATCTCATAGAAATGCACAGTGGCAATGCCATATTTTAGAAATGTAGTCTGTTGTAATCATATCGCTGCTCTCTGAACTGGGCTTTTTGGCTGCTGCAGTCTCTAAACCTGTTGTGTAAGAGAAATGGTGAGAGGGGACTGACAAATCTGGATTCTAGTATCAGATGTCACACTGACCTTCTCCAAAACCTTTGGTGTATTAGCTGATTTGTTTGATTCTCTAGGGCAGAGGTAATGCTGCTTAGCCACCTTTGAGATTCCTTGGATCAAAACCATGTAATAGCTAATTGGGCTATCATCATTACACTTCTGCATCCGTGGCATGGTTAACTGTTGCAGGTGGATAACGGTAAAAGACACAGTCACTTAGCAAGTGTTTGTACTGCACTTTAACACTAAATCTCCTTTTCTTTCTCATATGCCATCTCTCATTCCCTTTCTCTTTCACTTTGTAAAAAGCAGTAGAATGTCAGCAGTGAGATTCTTTCTGCAAGTGTTCTTATCTGGAAGTGTAAAATTCACGAACGTGACATATGCGAAGTGGTAGTGCTTCAAGTACCATCTTATCATGATGATTAAGGTCTTACAGTATCTCCCATTTTCCCTCTCCTGCTTGGCACGTTGTACCTTTTCTGTGCTTGTAGGATTTAAACTCCCTGGATAATAAAAAGGACTTCTAAAAGGCTGTTCTTGTTAATTACTTCTGTGTAAAATTTCTTGAACTTTTTGATTCTTTTTCACTTATTCCAGTAAAAAGGTATTGTATCTGTATTTGTGGGAGGTCTCCCCTGCCATAGGCAGGGGATTTGGAACTCAATGATCTTCAAGGTCCCTTCCAACCTAAACCATTCTATGATTAATGGCATGGTGTTAATGGCATGACAAAGTGAAGGATCCACTACTGGATCCCCAAGCAGACAAGAAAGTTCCCACTGCAAATAGTCACACAAAATGCTAGAAGTTTTGGTATTCTCTCCACACTATCTGTCATTAAGTTTTCTAATGTAAGGCTGGTTGCTGAAAGACATCTCATTTTGGTTGCCGAAAGCCAAGGCTTTTACAACAGCCAAATAAGAATAATACAGCAGTAACATTTATAAAGTCAGGTTTATAGAAATAAGGATAACTCATGGTTACGTGTGTGTATCCTGTGGCCAGATGCAATTGCTTCTCTTGTTTAGTCTCTTGTCCAACTAATGAAAATTTCAGACGCTTAGGAACTATGTAGTCAGGGATACAGTTCTGGGGCAATTTTTACGTTGTTGTGCTTCTAGTTACTGAAGGAGAATCCAGGGCGTTTGGAAAAACAGGTAGTGGGTATGAAGATCAGAAGAAGGTCTAATGTCCTGTGTCACTTCCAGAAAAGGGAAGGTAACACTATGCGTTGAGCAGCCAGGTCCTTCTGAAGCAAGGAGGGCTGTCAGGAAAGATACTTGCTTCTGGGTTTTTTTGTTGGTCTTCTGGGGTTTGGTTTTTGTAAAGTTGTCCTGCTATCGCCACTAATTTACCTTAGCATGCTGTTAGCCTTGGTGTCCACCAGGAACCTAGTCAGTAAAGTGTTTTAAAGTAATGAAAGTACTTCAAATGTGTAGTGGAAAACAGTCACTTCTCAGCTTTGCTGTTCTAAAGGCAAAATTAGATTTTTAATGTTTTTGTAGGATAATAGAATTTGAAGTACTTTTAACAACAACAGATCCTCATAATGTAAACTCGTTTCAGCATTTAATGTAGCACAGGAACTAGGGCTCTAGTGGTCCTTTTGGCGAAGAGAGACATAAAATTACACTCTGAAAACATTTTTGATATTTATGCGAGCATCAAGTGTCAATAGATACGGTGTTGGTTTTCCCAGTAAAAAGTGTTTGCACAAAATGTTTTTGTAGCACTTTATTTTCATGTGTTTACTTGCTGAAAGGGCTACTTTTGTTTGCTGGTTAGTAAAGCCGTTATTTGCTTTCCCAGGCCCCAAGGGTCCAGATCTTGCCTAAACTATTTCTTCCTGTTTTGAGGACCATTCTTTCTGTTTTTTTTTCTTTCCCTTTGTACAGTCTGATTTCTGCCTGGGTTCTGCTTTAACTTGTAAAACACCATTCCTCTTTATCCATCCAAATACATAAGTTGTCTCTATTTAGTACCTGTGCCACACTTCGAAGTTGTGTTTAATAATTGCCTAATAATTAAAGTTACTAATTTATAAGTGAAGTATGGACAGGATTATTAAAAACTACTTATGGTATGGATTTAAAAGGCTGCATGATTTATATTCTGTAAATATTTATAAATGGTGGCTGAAGGGCGCTGATGCTTTCCACGTTTGCTTCTTTGGTAGAGTTTGGTTTTTCTGTGTTCATCTGTTTGTTAAGATAGTTCACTTTTCACCAGTTTCCTCACCAGGAAATTGCCTTGCTGCTTGGGTGGAACTAAGGTGGTGCAGGTTTGTGGTTACTAAAAGGTTGCTCATAACCATCTTAAAAGTTTTAAAATACTTTTGCACAATTCCCTTGGAATAATTGTTTTCATCGTGCTTTAGGTAGATTTAGTAACAAATTGTCATGCTGATGTTGGCTCAGGCAGTTTAGGTGCTTATCTAATTCCTCTTTCTGTTTCACACTTTAATTAAAATGCTCTTAACTCTGCTGCGTAGATCTCAGATGGGTCACTCTAGGAGATGCCTACAGATTTTTAGAGAATTATTTGGAGCAAGTGTGTTTAGTTAGGAAGATATTCTGAAGGCCTCAGATGTTTTATGTTCTTTCTCTTGCTAGGTTGGTGCATGCTAAATTTTTATTAAAAAGTGATCAGAGATAGTTGTATTTAAACACAACCAGATTTTCCTTAGAGACAAGTAAAATGTATGTACATTACAGAGTTAGAGGGGCAATTATGCCAGGAACAGAAGATTATCTTCTGCTCAAAGTATTTTAATAGGCAGATGGCAGCTATTAACTTATTATTGTGGGAGGAAGGAATCAAAGTCATAATCAGGGAGAATGATGTTTGCCATGTAATTAAACTATCTCACCAGTGCTGTACACTGTTATGTGCATATGAGAATACTGAAGAACCAGTGAAGCCATGTGGTCTTGCAAGGGTAAATCCTTCAGTCCTGTTGTGGGTCAGATGGTGCAGAAGCTTTGATAGCAAAGAAAAGAAGATGGTGAAGAAGGAACAATTACTTGAACAGCCTGACTGATTAAAAATAAAAAGAGGCTTCTGAATAATGTTATTCATATAAACTGAATCACAATGCAGTTTTGAAGATTTAAATAAGGTCTTTGCGGAGTTAAATAACAGATATTTTCGGGAAACTGGAAGTCAAATACTACAGGTAGAGGAAAAAATACATCTCCCCTTGTGGTTTTAAATTGCTTCAAAAAATAGAGAAGCATAGATAATAAGCAATATAGATGAAGTCTGCATTAATCACATGGAATAAAGAAGCGTATGTAAATGTAACAGTTTGTACCCATTTGAGCGAAGAACTAGATTTAGACCGAGAACCCAGAATTAGAAGGCTGCTTGGTTGTGTTCAGGTCTCCACAGAAGTACAGAGCATGAACACGTCCTGAAAGGGGAGCAGCAGTGTTCTGGTCATAGTTACGTGCTGCACGTGGGCATCAAGGACAGTGGAAGGGTAAGAGAGAATAAGATTTTAACAATTAAGTTGAATAGGGATGAAGATGTGAATGGAAATTATTAGCAGAGATGCAAGCATTGGAATACTAGTTTATTTTGGAAAAGTATATTGTGTTGTCCATCCTGCAAGAACATCCTCAGAAAAGTCTTCTTACATAAGTTAGTAGAAGAGTGAAGAGAAGAAAAGGACTGTCTTGTGCTCTTTCTAGACCTTCTTAAGATACCGAGGTCACTATAGGCATGATAACAGACTGGGTGACCTATATGGATTAAGGTAGAGGTTTGAGTGATGTTCTTGCCACTGAATGTGATCTAATGCAACCTCAAGGGTGTAGCAACTCATGCCATGTGCTTAGCTAAATCCCTTCCTTCTCCTACTGATTGGCCTGCCACTACCTGTGTCCAGAGCAGCTGTTGGAGAAGCTGACCCTCTGTGGTTCAGTGCTTATCTTCCCTGTTGATCTTCAAGGAGGAAAAAACCATGCTGTGACTGTGACGACTTCCATTTTGGTTGGTCCTTGAAGGTAAATCAGAGACCTCAGACTGAGACAGTACAGTGTGGCTGGGAAGTGTCAATCTCTGTCTCCTGTCTGATAATTAGCCAACCCTTCTCGGATACGGTCATTTGTGTAACTCGGGCCAACTGCAGAGGCATGCCTCCTGTCTTCAAACCCTACCCAGCAGAAGGAAAGGCCAAGAAACCTGTTTCTATGGGAACTTCACAGATATCCAGGGCCCTAAACCCCAGATGTCTCCACCCACAACCTCACTAAGCAAACACGTTTCTTTGTAATGACATGCTACAAAACACTGAGTGGGCAAAGCCACAAAATTAATGATGCCAAAAACTCTGAAGGCCAGAACGTAGAGCTTAACATTAAGAGCGGAATAATAAATGCCTCATTTCACAGTTCAAGGTGTTGGCAAAAAAAAAACCTGGAGGAAAAACAAATGAAATTTTGAGTTGAACAGGCCCAGCTAGATGGTGCTATTCTGATTGAGAAGTATTGTGTGAGGCCTGTGTCCAGAGAATGAGTGTCGCTCCAACTCTAAATTCCAGGTTTATCAGAGCAGCCTGCCACAACAATGGCTACCTAGCTGCAAGGCACGAAATGGCACAAATTAGAGCAGTTTTTCAATTTATTTGGAGTATGTGTTTTAACAAATAAAAATTTGTTTTATCTTAAACAAAGGGCCTGTGCAAGGGAACATACGGCCTTTGTCTCTGGTAAAATGGATTGTTTTCAAATAACATTAATATAAATGAATTTATTTTTATTATTTTTAAATGGGAATGTAATTATGTTGCAGGTAGATGCATCCAACAGTAGGTCAAGTTTGTTTAGGGAAGCCTGGAGGAGGTCTACACTGTCAGATAGCCCGCCTTAGGAAAGTGAAAGGGCACCGGTGCAAAGTAGCTAGTCTTAATTACGAAGGGGTAAAAGGATATTGCAGACTGAAGCAGGTGGTGCTTAAAAATTGAGGCGGGGGGGGATGCACGACCCAAGATGTGCCTGCTCTGAGGAGCATGTTGATTCCCTGCCTCTTCTTGGTGGCCCTAAGCTCTTACATTCCTAAGATAAGCATGTAAGAAAAACTCTGGGGACAGCAACTGTGCCTTTATCCCAACTTAGTGAGTGATTTATTGTTGTTAATTTATAATTATGATGCTGCCTACAAAGCTTAGTTACAGATCATCAACCTTTTGTGGCAAGCTGTATCCAAAAAGACAGTCCTGGTCCTTAAAAACTGTTATCTTTACTCTCCCAATGTGAGAGATTGAGCAAAAGTAGGGGAGGATAATTTGTCCCTTCTCTCTCAGCATTCCTAAATGTGTATTTTAGTATATGCAACAATGCTGAGGCATTTAATCTGTATTAAAGCAATAGGAATAATGAATTTGAGCCTGAAGAGAATTAAGAATCTGTTGTGTGCCCAGTTATATTTTTTTCCGGTGTATTTTCCCTAGTAAGTTTACAGGATCAAAAGTGACACATCTGCCTTACGTGTTGTGATAGCTGGATGGGGATGTGGGAAAGCAAAGCAACCTGCTGGCTGCGGCAAGATTTTGCTCATTTTTAAATTAGACTTGTAAAGATCTTGTTAATTATGTGTTTTGCCATCTAAAGGATACAAATTATAGCTACTTCAAGAATTTAATTTTAATTAAAAAATACAATTTTATCACTTCTTGCAGTACAGATACTTTGTTGGAAATCGAGGAGGCTTGTGAGTTTAACTGTACTGCAGTTAGATTGCTATCTAGTGATATTCTTTTGCACCTGGCTTTAGAAAAGTACAATAAACCGATCATTTCTTAGGAGAGAGAGGTTATTAAATCCTACTATTAAGTTTCTGTGGTTTTGATTCAGTGAAGCAGGTGTGTGAGCTTAATTATACAATTGATGGGATCGCAGTCACTTCTACCAGCTGAGGATGGGACCTAAGGTGCCTGTCTATTCTGAGATTAGAAAAATGTACCTTCATGTATTTTTAGTGTGAAAGGGTGGGTTTAAGAAATTTGACTGACAACTTCCACCTCTGACTGCCAGCATTTCCATGTCATAGCTCTTATCTTCCCCTACATTGCTTTTTCTCTAGTCTGATTATATATGCTTTATTCCTTCATTTGTTTTATGCAGTCTGTTACAGTTTCTAGAGTACCTTATTTGTAGAGAACAAGTCTCTTTTGTGACTCAGTGTCATCTACTTTCTCATTCCCTATTATTCCATCGTGACTTCATCTTTTTTTTTTTTTTTTTTTTTTCTGTTCTGCCTAAAGAAAGAAAAAGAGATGATAACCCTTCCACTTGTGGCATCTTTCTCTTACCCTTGACCTCACAGAAAGTTGTGCAGAATGATCAATAGAAAGCACAGTAAGTGGTACAATACTGTCATTACTTTCAGTATTGACATAATAGAAAGAAGCATCTGCTGTCTTTAAACTGTTACAAAGCAATTGTTGTGAAATGTATTTCCATAGCTACAGCTTAGAAAGCAATGTCGCCCTTGTCTTCCCCAGGCAGGCAGGATTATTATTTTCTACAAAGAGAGCTAGCTATTGGATACAATTCATAAGATTGTGCCTACTGAGCATTTCTGGATCTTTCAGATAACTATTTTGTTTGGAAGATCAGTTCTCAGGTTGAAGCTTGGTACCTACTTTTAGTGTGTGTTATATTTTTTTACCATGATGGCTCTTCTCACTGTTATCCATTGCACTTCGTCTTTGGGATGACTATCAAACTCCTTACCAATGTGCATGGCTTCTTGGTGCAGTGGCCAATCTGTAGAGTCTGTTTTCTGCCAGCTGTTTCTGTGTAGCTTGTCTCTCTTCACTGGCCTAGATCCACAGTGGTGTTAATGGCTTCTGGCAGAAAAAAAAAAAACATAGCGAGATCCTCAATGTATGATTAATTTATTTTTATTTTACTAAAACAGAGAAAAGAATTAGCACACTACAACTGGCTGTTTTTCCAGGAGCTTTGAGTAAAAGTGTTCCTTTGTTTGGAAACCTGCCAATCTATCCATAGCTATGGATAGATTTGTTATTAATGCCTGGTTTAGCAGAGGTTAAAGGATGGAATGGAAAGCCTTAGTAAGGTCTGTAAGGAGCTGCTCCAGGATGACTGAGGACACTTATTCTGAGATGGTAGACTGTGTCCTACAGCTCTTCCTTCTCCTTGACACTACCCCCAACCCAAAGCCCAGTGGAGAGAGGAAATAAAGACACTTGCCCATCCATCTCTCTCTTCCAAGGAGCATGCACAGAGGAGAAGGAAGATTGAACCCCCATGATTGCAGGAAGTAGAAGCTACAATTTAGTTTAATGTTTACACTTTTGATCTACATGACCTATGTGTCATGAGTTCTTCACTGTCTGAACCAAGATGAATCATAGAATGGTTTAGGTTGGAAAGGACCTGGAAGATCATCAAGTTCCAACCCCTCTGCCATAGGCAGGGACACCTCCCACTAGACCAGGTTGCCCAAGGCCACGTCCAGCCTGGCCTTGAACACCTCCAGGGATGGGGTCTCAAAAACTTCTCTGGGCAACCTGTTCCAGTGCCTTACCACCCTCAAAGTGAAAAAATTCTTCCTAATGTTCAATCTGAACCTGCCCTCTTCTAGTTTAAAGCCATTTCCCCTCGTCCTATCGCTACATGCCCTAATAAAAAGTCCTTCCCCAGCTTTCCTGTAGGCCCCCTTTAGGTACTGGAAGGCCGCAATAAGATCTCCCCGGAGCCTTCTCTTCTCCAGCCTTAACAGCTCCAACTCTTTCAGCCTCTCCTCATAGGGGAGGTGCTCCAGCCCTTGGATCATCCTCGTAGCTCTCCTCTGGAAACGCTCCAGCAGGTGGGACTTATACTGGGGACTCCAGAGCTGGATGCAGTACTCCAGGTGGGGTCTCACGAGAGTGGAGTAGAGGGGCAGAATCACCTCCTTTGACCTGCTGGCCACACTTCTTTTGATGCAGCCCAGGATACGGTTGGCCTTCTGGGCTGCGTTTGCACATTGCTGGCTCATGTTGATCTTCTCATCAATCAGCACACCCAGGTCCTTCTCCTCAGGGCTGCTCTCCAGCCATTCCCCGCCAAGCCTGTATTTGTGCTTGGGATTGCCCCGGCCCAGATGTAGGACCTTGCACTTGGCCTTGTTGACCTGCATGAGGTTGGCTTGGGCCCACCTCTCCAGCCTGTCCAGGTCCCTCTGGATGGCATCCCTCCCCTCCAGCATGTCTACCTTGCCAAACAGCTTGGTGTCATCGGCAAACTTGCTGAGGGTGAACTTGACCCCACTGTCCATGTCGCTGACAAAGATGTTGAACAGTACAGGTCCCAGTACCAACCCCAGAGGAACGCCACTCGTCACTGCTCTCCACATGGACTTTGAGCCGTTGACTGCAACCCTTTGAGTGCGACCATCCAGCCAGTTCTTTATCCACCGAGTGGTCCATTTGTCGAATCCATGTCTCTTCAATTTAGAGACCAAGATATTGTGTGGGATAGTGTCAAACACTTGTCATCTACCTGGACTTGTGCAATCAGTTGCTCTTCCCTTATCCACTGCCGCTGTAACCCCTTTGTACAATGCCACCAAATTTGTCAGGTATGACTTGCCCTTGGTGAAGCCATGCTGGCTGTCACCAATCACCTCCTTGTTTTCTATGTGCCTCAGCAGAGTTTCCAGGAGGATCTGCTCCATGATCTTGCCAGGCACAGAGGTGAGACTGTAGTTCCCTGAAGATGAATCCAGCCTCTAGTTTTATTTTCCATTCATAGCTTCAAAATCAACCTTCCTTCTACTCTGAGTTCTAAGTCCTCTAGGAGAAAGGCAGGGTGTACAGTAATGTCTAGGCTCAAGAAGTTCAGGCTCGTCCACAGTTAGAGCCAAACACAGAAGGGAAGATCTTCCTTCAAGCAGTTTATTTTCTGGCTGGTTCCTCCTGTAATAACTTCTGCGTGGAAAAAGTAGTAGTGGAAATACATGCAATTTTTAATAGTTTTTCTGATCAATATAGTAAATTACTGTACATTCTTCTAGTCCCTTTTCCCCCCTTAATCTCTATATCTAGCATTAAGACTACATTAGAAAGAAGATCAAAGATGCTAATGCAATGTCTGGAGAGTTCCTTTGTTCTACTTACCATTTCGTGCCTTTGAAGACTTAATTACAATTTAAATTTGTAAACAAGTGTTTTCCAATTTTAAATAAACAGTTCTGTTCTTCTGCTATGCTATTAGCTGCAATATATCGACATGGCAAAAGAAGCTATAACATGTAATTTTGTTTACTAGAAGGTTTATACAATTAGAAGATGTTTTCTCACTATTTGATATGAATATTAGATAACAAAGTAGGTATGCTATTTTTAACTGGTTGAGAAACAAAAAATTAAAGCATTAAAAGGGCTTCAGTTCTTAACTGTTTTGTTATAATAAAGGATCATCTAAATATTTCCCTGAAATGAATATCAGAGTATGTACACCAGCAAAAATTTAGTGTTCTTGCCTTTAATTTTGCTGTCATGGTTAATTCAAGAGACATCACTGCCAGTAGTGTGTGTGTGGGTTTTGTTTTGTTTTGTTTTGTTTTAAACAAGGTCAACATACAAAAATTAGCCTGATACATAATACTCTAGAACATGAGCCTGAGACAAATATGGAAAAAAATACATAAAAAGACCACTAATTAAAACATCTTCATCCAGTTAATCTTCAGATACCTCAGTGAATCTAAAAATCTGTCTTGGATTTTATCATTGTATTCTTTATTTAATTTAAATTTTGTGGGATGGTTACAGATCCTGTAATTTCTAAGTGGGTTATTTATTGTCATCCCTACAATTCTAGTAGTAAACATTTGCACGGTACAGATCAGTGTTGAAACACTTTCTTGCATTAAATCAGATTTAACAGCAGAATGTAAAACTAGTTACTAATCTCAGCTACAACTAACGTGAACTTTGGGAGAAAACTCAAAAATGCCTGTGAATTGTTTCACAGAATCACAGAATGGTCAGGGTTGGAAGGGACCTCTGGAGATCATCTAGTACAACCCCCCTGCCAAAGCATGGTCACCTACAGCAGGTTGCACATGATGGCACCCAGGCAGGTTTTGAATGTCTCCAGAGTGAGAGACTCCACGGTCTCTCTGGGCAGCCTGTTCCAGTGCTCTGCCGCCCTCAAAGTGAAGTTCCTCCTCATGTTAAGATGGAACTTTGTATGTTCAAGTTTGTGCCTGTTACCTCTTGTCCTGTCACTGGGCACCACTGAAAAAAGACTGTTCCCATCCTCCTGTCACCCTCCCTTTAAGTATTTATAAGTATTGATAAGATCCCACCTCAGTCGTCTTTTCTCTAGACTAAAAAGACCCAAATTTCGGCATACTGTAGCTCTTTGTATGGTTGTTGTATTATCTTGTGGTATGAGTCTTTCAGAAGATCACAGTAAATGTGTTCCCTCAGCTGTCCACACCCTACTTGTTCTGTGTAAATATCCTAATACAAAGGATTGTTCACTCAGCTGTTTTGAGTTGGATCCTTCTGTGTGACTTGCAGGTCCTAATTACTGATAATCCCATACTTCTCAGATTTCCTGCATATTTTATCTAATTATATGTGACAGTAAGTACTAAAACTTTCTTTAAAGTAAAAGCCAAACAGCTCTTTATGCTGATTTATACCTATTATATGTTTTCACATACTTTGTGAAGGCGCTTTTTTTCTTTTGAAGTAACATATGTCCAGACAATCACTCGTTTGGCTGTTTGTGGAGGATAAATGAGTTACATGAGTATATTCTTAGTGTAATTTGTTGTAGGAATATAAGGTTGTATGAAACCATAGGGACCTTCAGACCTTGTCCCCAGCAATCTTAGGCCACAAGAAGAGGGGCTGTCTGGAAGAGATAATGAGGGAGGTGGGCTGGGTCTTGCATCTGTCTCTGGGCAGAGTCCTGTGATGGAACATCCCAGAGCTAAATCCTGATTGAGCTTGATTGCAACTGAAAGAAGTGAAGGGAATAGGCAACAAGATCTGACCATGGAGTATGAGGGGTGGGAAGTTCATGGAATAGGTTCTAAGATGGCTTCTGCTCCATTGATGCCTGTTGTGTGATTATTCTTTGGAAGAGAATTGCTGGGTACCAGGCACGGCAACTGAAATTAAATTCAGGAGAACCAGGATTGGCCTAATCTGGACAAGATGGAGAAGGAGAAGAAAATAGATGCTAGTAAGTACTGGTGCATGGGCCATATTCTCATGTCCTATCTGTTAGTGGCCTGCTTGAATGACACTTGAAAAACCTCTACTTTAGACAAATATGTGAAGGTCAGTGCCTAAAATGTTGTGCTGTTAGTAAAGGACATGAAAAATACAGGACATCAATGCAATGGGTTCTTGTGATGGCTGGTGATCTATTGGATGAAGCTCCTAATTAATTCTGGGAATCTTGCAACGCCTATGCTACAAAGTAAAGCAGAAGCTATTCACTCACCCCACTAAATTGCTGTTCTAAGTGGGTGAAAGTTAATTCCTGATTCCACACCTGGTTAGTGGTATAGTCCTAAAATTATAGCAGCTGTGCATCTGAACAATTTTAATAAGTATCATAATTCCAGTTTTTCCAGTTTTGACCACAGCTAGAAACAAGGCGTGATCTTCAGGGGAAGGGGAGCAGGCAATGCAGCTTGAATGGGACTCCTCCATGAAGAAGCACATAACATACTTGTCAGGAAAAGGAGGAGCATTGGGAACCTCAGATTGACTTTTTTTTCCTTTTCTTTTTTTTTTTTTCCTTTCTTCTGCTACCAAATATCCATCAAGGTTTTGTTAATCCTGAAAACATCTCAGCTACTCATATAACTCCCTTCCCAAAGTGACCAAACCTTCCATGCATCTTTAGGCAAAAACACTGTCTCTCCCAGCCCAACTAGCTGTGTGTTGTCAGGTTATGTAGCTGGGCAGGAGAGGAATGCTTGCCCAGGATTTTGAGACTGTGTGTGAGCAGTACTTTAAGGGATGTCATATAAGCCCACTTATAAGTGCACTGGAGGGTGCTAGGCTGCTCCTTGGACACCTGCCCTTAAAGTACGGCTAAGTCATTGTCATGGTCTCACAGTACTCCCCTCAGTCTGGACACTGTAGTTGTAAGCGTGTGAGATGGCAGTATCTAGAGAGAGAAAGCAGTAACTGCAAGAAACGTTCTGCTGTCTTTGCGGTGTAGCACAGTGCAGAGATACCCACAACCTCTGAGCAATTTACACATGTGATCCAGAGCAGAGGTCCTAGCTCAAAGCTCCAGAGCGGTATGGTATGGTATGGTATGGTATGGTATGGTATGGTATGGTATGGTATGGTATGGTATGGTATGGTATGGTATGGTATGGTATGTATGTTATGTATGTTATGTAATCAGCGTGCCTGAGTTGATAAGCTGTGTTAGCCAACACGGCTAACTAGCGAAGAATAACTTCATACTGATGCAAGTGTAGTCTGAGTTTAAGCTGTTGGATGCTGACCTATATTGCGCTTCATTGCAAATATAATCATGTCCTAATTGTAACCCCTCTCCTTATTGTTGCTGCTTTAGCGATGCCATTGACTATGTCGAACTTGACTTTTATTTAGCAGGATTAAAGCATCATTATGTATTGGTCTGGGGACTATCAGATATCTTGCAATTCTAGAATTACTGTGTCTCAGTTCGGTGAAGTGAGTTAAATGTAATAATCAGGGGTAGGAACCCTAGCAGAGTAGGCTTGTTTAGTGTCTTTACTTTTGTGAGCATGCAGGTAATACAGCTTTAGCTCCCTGCACATAAACTACCATCTGGTAATTTGGCAGTAATGATTCCGACTGGGCATATATTTGTCACTTCACGTGGAAAACAAATTTAGCCATTGGGAAATGTTTAACTTTGAAATTTTATGCTTCCTATATTTTGTCTGAAGGAGCCTTAACTGAGAGTTAGTAAGTAATATTTTCCCTAATCCTGTAAGTTAGGAGAAAGAATGACTTAAATTAATTTTACAGCTTCTCCATACTTTCAGTAAACTATCGGGGGAAAAAGAGCCTTGAAATGTTACCTGACCAGATTTACAACTTCCCAACAAGCTTATTCTAATAAGTGGCTAATGATCATTTGAATACTATTTTTTAAGATAGCCTAAATTTAAAGAGAAAGATGGGGTTTGCATATAGATCAGCAAATGGAAATCGAGGTGCACTGTGAAACCCATCATATTCCAGTGCTGCAGGAAAGATTTGGCTTGGACTTCTGATCAAAATGCCATTCTGTATTTTAGTTTCTGTGAGAAGTTACAGATTATATAAATATAGATACATTATGACTATGTATAGATATATAGTTATCTATATAGATATATACTATGTAGATATATTTAATTCCAGGTGAACTGGGAACCAGTTATGTACCTTCTACCCCCAAAGGAAGAAGTGTGAAACTAACAAGAAGAGCTGTGTTACGTGCTCAGCTGCAGGAACTGTATGTATAAACTGAATCTCTGTATGTGCGCACAGAGGAATGTCTGCATTGCTAAAGTGCAGATTTCTTTTTTCCTGGGTGAAGGAATTCCAACATAATTGTTGGAATGGGATGTACATGGTGAAATATAAAAATGCAATGTTATTTTAAAATTTTGGCTTTTAGATACCTAAATCTGGCAGTCTTCTATATAGTGTAGAAAAATGCTTAAATTCTGGGACTCATCTCTAACCATTTAGCTGAATCAGCTCATCCTTGTGTGTTTTCGTGAATTCTTAGATTAAGTGTGTTTAACAAAATGTGTAGCTAGATTAAACATATGAAATAAATCCTATCTTCTTCCTTGATTCTTAAAGAATTACTCATGCGGTTAATTCAAGACATAACAGCAATCCCACTGAGCTCCAGTATTCCATTATGCTCCGGTACTTGGTGCATCTATAACCAATGTCTGAAAGGTATATTTCTCAGGCTGCTTAGTTCAAAGGACTCTACAAGGAAGGTTGAGAGGAGGCTGTGCTTCCTGCACAGAGTAGAATTATATAGTGGTGTGAATTTTGCTGCAGATTCCTGTTCTCCTTGGAGACTGCAAAACTAACAAGTTGTCTTATGAGTAGGAAAAAGTCAATAGCCTTATTTCCTGTGGTTTTGTGTCTTGTAGTTGGCTGACTTTCTTGAATCAAGTTAATATTATAGTTCCTCCCGAGGCTGTGCTGAACTCCTCCTGGGTAAGGTGCTGTAGGAACGTCACCAGAAGGTGTGCTTTGGTGGAATGGATGCTGTGGTACCCAGAAGTACAAACTGGGACCTTTTTTTCTGTTGTTGTAAAGCAGATTTTATAAATGACCCTCCTTCCCTGTTTGGTTTTTCTGATACCTCATGTAAGGATGAGCTCATCTAGCATTCTCTTTGTGAAATCACTTTAAATCTTCTCTACCAACTGACTGTTTTCATTAAACTTGTTTTAAGAGACCTCTAACTCTGTTTGAAATCTAATACAGAGCTTGGGACTCAGTGGTTATTAAAGGAGAAACAGGGACAAGCACGTAAGTTAAAAAAAAAAAAAAGACTAAGAAGAACAAAATGTTGGGAACCTTGCCTGCATGCTTTGCTGTGCAGTTGCTTAAAATTGTGGATGCTAAATTCTGTAGGATATAAATCACAGGGAACAGGGACAAAGTTCTAGGTTTACATTCTGGATGGGAAGAGTTGAGATCTCTTCTGGCTCAGGAAGCTTGTTTTCTTCCAAATGTGTTCATTTTTTTTTTTATTCTTGTCTTTCCTAAACTGAAGACTAAGACAGAAATTACAGCAATGGTCTGTGAGGGTAGTGCCAGACACTGGTGAAGAGATCTTTTCAGGTCAGATTCAAGAAATGAGTTTCTGTTGCCCAAGTAGGGAAAAGAAACTGAGAAGTTCAGGTGACCTGTCACTAGAACTGAAGCATCCTGCCTATGCTGATAGACCTGGCCCAGGACTGAAGTGACCAGTCATAAGGAGTGAGAGGATACCAGTAAAGCTGTCTTCAACAGAGTAGAATGGCAACAGAAGGTGAAGTCCAGGACTTAGCGCTACTAGGTGTGGCTGGAAAAAACAAGGATAATGAAGGAAAGACAAAGACTGTGAACAGCAAGGGAAAAGTGAGAGAGTAGGTTACTTGTCATAGTGCTTGTGTGAGAAGGTGTCAGAACTGAGACTGGCTGAAAGAAGACTGCAACCCACAGCACAGTGGAGAGATGTTCAGACTGGAACTGTGAGATGACTGAAGTGAAGCCTTTGCGGAGGGACAGTGACCATTAGGGAGGACTCTGGTAGTGGCTTGAGCAAGAAAGTAGAGACTGAAGGGTCAGACTAGATTTCAGAGGATTTAAATGAGAAGCAAGAGATAGCAGTTGGGACAGACACTGGATGACGTCTCAGAGGATCATGCAGAGGATTGACATGCATGTGCTATTTTGGAATGGATTTTAATTTCAGTTCAGTCTTGAAGTTTGAACTTGATCATTGGGTCTAGTTAAGTGTTACTCAGTTGCCTTGGGTGGGTTTGGCCCAGGTTGGCTTCCATCTCTACCTAACTGTTGTCCAACAATTCTGGCCTCTTTGCCTAGCCAATCCCAAACTAATGCTTTGAGCACAGATCTGCTGCCTTTTTAGCTCAAGTATCTGTTGCTCCAAGATCACCTCATCTCGCATCTACCCCAAGACTTTGCTTAAGGGTGTTCAGCCTTAACCCTGTTGCCCCTGAGATTCCTCCTGGCATTTCCAAGAGCTACCCTGTACTGCTGCTCCTCCATCCATGGAAAAAGAGACTGCTTTCAAGACCGTGGGGACTAAGTTTAGCCTGATTCCCATAGCAACACTATTAATCCTCAAACAAATACCAAACAACAATTGTGTATAGAGATGGAGGGGTGTTAATAAGGGTGATTTGGGAGTATTCCTACTGAATAAATGTGCTTTTCTTTTGTTCTGACTTTGGCAATCTAGCTTTTCTTGGCAAGCTGATTTTTGGGTAATAGCTAAGGTATCAACTGCTTCTATATGCTTTCATGTTTTTTGAAAGGTTTTGTGCTTAAGGGTGGTGCTCTATTCTTGCGTATGGTGTCAGGCAGGCATTCAGCATCTGTGTTGCTGCTCTTTATCTTCCCACTCAGGGGAGGCTGTAATTAACAAGGCTGAGTTCACCTTGTGCTCTGCAGTGAAGTTGATAGTATGAATCAAATCAGTTCTATTCTGTTATATATGAGGAAATCCAGGTATGTTGAGGGACTCTATGTGGAAGAAATGACAAAAAGGTGGAGGGAGTTTTGCTTTCTGCATGAAAATATAAAGTACTCAATTTCAAGTTGTTCAATACTCCAGACTTGTTGTGTGTAACCTCTATTCCCTACTGCCAAAACTTAACAAAGTTAAATTCTAATCTCTATGTAATAGAGTATACAGGACTCTGTGGACCTGGGAAGGAAATTGTTTTCTTCTGTATTAAGCAGTACACATATGTCAGGAGTCAGCTGAGATGGCTGATTACCCTGCTAAAGAACTGAAATACAGGGAAAAGTGCTGTCCCGGATGTAGCCTGGAGGAGAATTTTCTTCCACAACAGAAACAAATTGAGAACTTTAAAACAAGTTCCAAAGGATCGAGAATGTTTTGCCTTGTTTTGTTTGCAGACAATGAAGAATGAGAGGCTATTAGTGGCTGGAACCCCAGCAATCATTCTTCTCTTAACTAAATGATTGGGAGATAGGATATATTTTGTTTCCTCTGTATCTGTTGTACAAGGTAGGCCCAGGTCTCAAACGTTTATGTATGTGCTTATACATACTGATCCTGTTCTTGGACACACAGAAGAAGAAAGTAACTGGAGGTCCAGTATAATTGTTCACCCTTCACCAGTTTAGATTGAACGATCAAGGTATGCTTCTCTCTAACATTTAGAAGATTCAAACAGTAGGTATGGCATTTGCTTCTGGAAGCTGTGTACATCTGTAAGGTTCTTGAATTGCTGCAATCAGAAGTACTTTTACAGCAAATTTGGCTCAGTAATATAGTTCCTATATTGTTCAGTGTACTATTGCCACTATTCACATCAGTGATCCACATTAACCAGCTTTCTTATTTTGAAGAAAAAGCTTTCTTTTTCTCTCTCCCCCCCCCCCCTTTTTTTCTTCTGTATTGTTAGAAGCAAGGAAGTGCCTCGTCAGGCACTAGTGGGGTCCAAGGTGATTGCTTTCTGGGAATGAGTGCTGCTTTCACATATTAAATTGCTTCTGTGCAGAGGTTATCATCTGATACTTCCAGTAGCTTTTCAGAAGCAAAGAGGAGCAGAATACAAATGACCTTTAGCAGGGAAAAGGTTCTTTTTTTTTTCTTTTTTTTTTTTTCCTAGAGGGTGAATATTGTATTGTTCTTAGATTTTAGGGGAGGTTAATAGCATAGCTGAAATAATTTATAATGGTTGTCTTGACCTTTTAACTTTTTACTTTAAGGCCTGTTGGAAACCCAGTCTTTGCATGAAACAGATGAAGATGTGGTCACCGATGTTGATTTCACCAATATGATTTCTGAAGAAGAAAAAGAAGAGTTAAAGATTGAGCTAGTCAAGGTAATGAATTTGAATTTCTATGAGTCTTACTGCTTCTACTTCCTTTAACTGGAAGATATTAATTGTAGGCTGATGTACACATTGTAAAGGTATGCTCTTCCCTTTTAGTAAAATTGTTCTAGGCTAGAATAATCTGAAGCAATTAATTTCCTTATATGTTTTTTGAAGATTAAATATCTTCTACTTGATGATTGTAGAGAGAAAGTTAAATATACCTTACCATTTTAGTCAATACTTATGTCTTCATAAATAAAAGAATGGTAGGTGTTCTTCTTATTAGATCTATGGTATTGTTGTTACAGTGGTTGTGACACCTGATAGAAAAGATTCCTTGTGTGGTGCTCAGAGGAAAAGCTGATGATGATGGTTCCAGAAGAGATTGATGATGATGAGAACAGTAATTTCACCACATTTTTGTTTCCTTTGGCACTGATATATTTGGAGAAGGTTATATTTTTGGTTTGCATTTGTTGTTTGCTTAATTAAAGAACTTCTGGAGATATTATGGCGCCATGAAGAGGTTTAAAAATAATACTTAATAGCAAGGAGATTGGAGGGAAAATGTGTGAACCATGTGGTCTTTTTATTAGAAAGGTTAAAGAGATTGTATAGATTGAGTCTACAATGGGAGAGTGGATTCAGTTTTAATTACTGCTGCTGAATACTGCAGAAACAGAAGTGAAATTCCACAATGGAAAATGAGAGAATGGGAAAAAGTGAGGGTTGGTTTATTTTAAATGAGAGACAAATAACAGAAATCACAGATGTATGAAGGAGGAGAGTTGTCTTTGTCTAATTGAAATAATGAATTTTTAAGACGGTAGGTTGGAAACTTCAGATAGCATGAATAAAATAACCCATTTAAATAGTAAGAAACCTGAAATTTGGGCTGTGAGCATATACTTTCAAAGTGTAAACTAGCTAGGGAAAAAGCATTCCTTCATCGTTGTTCCATAGTGCTCTGTGAAGCACTTGCTGCTATGACGCACAGAATGGGCGCATCCAGGGGACAGTTCTTTTGCAGAGATTGATCCCTGTATTTCATACAACAAATATTTAAATTAGTAATAAGTTGTAATATTAAATACTTTAAGAAGTCATATTCTTAATGACTCTCAAGTCATTTACCTTCAGTGCCGATTTAGGATTTTCTAGTGAAAAAAAAAACCAAAAGATTGTTTTCTTGCTTTAATGTTTTATCAAGCCTTGTGTTTCTGAGGTGCTAGTTAATCTTTACTTCTTTGCTGATCCCGTCACATCTGTAAATACAGGAAGGAAACTGAAACTTTACATGTTCAGTTCATCATATAGTGATGACCTAGAAGTTGGGGTGTTCATTATTATCTTTTCATCAGGACCAGAGGCAGTGGGCACACACTGAAACATGGGAGGTTCCCTCTGAACATCAGGAAACATGTTTTCGCTGTGAGTGTAACTGAGTGCTGGTGCAGGTTGCCCAGAGAGGTTGTGGAGTCTCCTTCCTTGGGGATATTCAAAAGCTGTCTGGGCACAGTCCTGGGCAACTGGCTCTACGTGGCCCTCCTTGGGCAGGGGCTTGGACCCGATGACCTCCAGAGGTCCCTTCCAACCTCAGCCATTCTGTGATTCTCTTCTCTTCTCTTTTCTGCTGAAAGAGACTTAAAAGGCAGATGGAAACAAGGAATTATAAAAAAAAGAACTTCCCGCAAACATCTGAAAATGATATGCCTCTCTCAAGAGAATTTATATCAAGAGTTTCTGGGCATCCTTTCTGCTTGCTGATTCCTGTGGGAGCAGAGAGTTCTCAGTGGCTCATGGTAGAAATGTTTTAATTCATGTACCAACACACAAGTGAGAGATTGCCTTTCAAATATTATGATCTTGGCTGACCTAGAAATTATTTTCTGAATTGCTCGCAGCAGTTTACTGGCATATAGCTTATGCTTGAAATCAAAATAAAACTGATAATTATGCTAAGAAATGTTTGGAAAACTTGGATTTAGCATGAACAAAGTCTAAACTTAAATGAGGCTTATGATTCTTAGAAAAGACTAAAAAAAGTGTAAGACCTTGACTCCAGAGAGAAACCTCTGTGGGAATGGGCTAATGTTTCCTTTTGAAAAGCTGCTAGTCATTACTTCCAAGCCTCCTCTCTTCCACCAGTGGTAGTTTTGTTTTCTTATGTGTTAGGTAATACCTGTTTGAGCGTGTAGGAACAAGCACCTTTCTTCTTATTGTTCTGAAAGGTCCAAAGCTTCCTTAATGCTACAGTCTCTCAACAGTTGATATAATGGGGAGCTGTGGTGAGCACCTGTTGTGCATGCATTTAAACAGAAAAAATATGTTCCCTCTCTGTGTTTTTTATCTGCTGTATACATATATTCTCTGTCATCTTTGTCTTCCTTCTTCCTTCCCTGACACTAGGAGGGGAACTAGCAATACTGTTTTTCTGACAGGTTTCTTGTATACTCTTTTCCTATTCCCCTGCTAGCGGTCTCTTTGTACTGGAAGCTTTTCAGAGCGTGGACTAACTCTGTTCTTGTATTTGTAGTCTGGCTAACACAGCAGGGCTCTGACTCTAATCAAGCCTTGGAATTTCTACAATGCGAGTAAAATGAGTAACTCTTACAGGAACTTCTAAGTCATTTGACTTAACAGAAGTCATTCTGATGCTTCAGAATAAAAGATGAAAATTGTAACCCAGAAACTTTACATAAGGCCAAAAGCTTATTAGCAGAACAGATTTTTTTCCCCATGACTCCTGAGTCATGACGGGGGCTGAGTTTTTGAGCTATCTTGCTCACTGCTGTCAGTTGTCCTTCCATTACGCTCATCAAAGTAGTCATTTACTCCTTGCTGTCTCCCCCCTCCTATACCTTCACAAAAGCAGCTATGTGGTTTGATCTACAAGCTTTCTAGCTGATGCACAGGTTCTAAGTTCAGCTATGTGTGTTACTGCATGTTTAAGTTTGAGGAAAGATGTGAGTACTTTTTTCTGCTAACAGCTAATTTTATTTATGTGTGTCCCTGATGTCTCTGGGTGCTGTTCACCCAAGGAAAAACAAAAATCAATAGGTACTCAGCCTGGAGGTGTAAACTTTGATTTGGTGCAGAGGTGAAGTGCCTGTTATTTTTTGTGTTACTTTATTCTGCTCACAGTTACAACTACTTTCTTTAAAAGGCTACCATGGTCCTCACATTTCCTTACAAATATTTTATGCATTTTAGTATACATATTACAATACTCAGCAATTTTGAAAAGGGGTAAAAATTTGATAACAATCACTAGTTTACCAAACACAACAGCTAGTCAAAATTTAAGGGTCCCGTGGATTGGTTTCATTGAGAGACAGTTTTTTCTGTGTACTTGCTGTAACTTTCTTTGTGTCTTCTGAGGTAAAAAGGATTATAAAAAGAACAGTACAGAGAAAATGCAGTCTTGTGATTTTTCTTTTTTTTTTGAAAGCCAATGAAATGAAGGAAAAGATTATTTTCTTCCTCATAAAATGAATGTCTTTATGTTATCAAGTACTTCCTCGTAGTGGTTCTTCCTACCAGTGATTTAGCTGGTCCTTCCTTATTGAGTTTTTTGTCTGCTACATGTTTTCCAGCTTTTCTTACAGGACATAGCTATGCAGAGAGTTGATGTTCAGTTCTAGCACAGGTGGGCAGATGCGTGCTGCAGCCTGGCTGCTGCAGTGGTACCTGTGGTAGTGAAGTGTGTGAGCCTGCCCTCGGGATCCAGGGTATTCTGAACCATGGTTCCATGATGTCAGAGATTTCGTGGCACTGCCCTTTCAAAATTTCTACCCCTACTATTTTCAGCTGTGGGCCTCTTGGCTGGTTTTGGCAGCATGACTGGGAGGTGCTGTGCTGTGCTGTGAGCTTGTCATGCAGCTGTGCAGGGGTGAATCATGGTGGTGCAACTGCAAGATGGATGTACCTGCCCACAGATGACAGTGGGAGTTCCTTGGGACAGCACTAGCTCCAAGGGACTATGACTATGGTTTCTTTGCTGGCTTTGCTGTAGTTGCCAGTTCCTTTTAAAGTTTTTGTGAGCATATTATAACACTGCTGGTGTTGCTTGTGTAACTTGCTTTTTATTTCTTTAAACAATACCTTTCAAAGCCTGTCCCTTAGGTAAGGTAGTTCTTGCTCCTAAACAGCCATGTCTGCCTTCCTTTCAGTAGTGCTGTGTGCCTGTTGTTTACACATCACAGTACTCGACCTCCATGGGTGTACTGCATGTACTGCTTTAACTGATCACTACTTTCCTCTCTTCTCCATCTCCAGCTACTTGTTCCTGCCCCCTGTGCTGTACCCACACAGGTACTTGTGCACGTCTCTGCACTGGATCTAGGAACTGATCTGCCTTAAAAATAGCCCTTGTTTTTTTTGGTGATGGCTTTTGCCTGGTACAGCTTCCCCTGGTGAGGAGGGGTGTGCAAACAGCCAGGTCAGGGCACTACATGTTTGGGTGGTGTAGTGGTAGGTAAAAAGGATGCTTAAACTAACTTAGAAGTAGATGGCTTCTGTTTTCTATTGGGGCCCCTTAATATTTTAGTCACTTACTGCCTTTATCCTTAAAACAAACATACAATTTACAATTCAGCTTACCATTCAACCCATTCATCAGTATTATTCCAACCAATAGCTGAATCTTTCCACCTCCACATTTTACGTAGTACTATGTGTATCTCAGAATATAAATCATTCCAACTGACATATATTTTTATTAATAGTAGTTTGTCCAAAATGCTCCATTTTACTGAATAAGTACTTTCTGGTTTGTATTTTATGAGCTGTTTTGTGAGTGTCTACTGAAAAAAATGGGAAAAGTTATATCTTGGAGTGGGGTGTTTTTTTTCAGGCATGTCACCATCTTAAATGGATGTTCAAGGAAGTTATTGGAAGCGGTCAACATGGATTTACCAAGGGTAAATCGTGCTTGACCAATCTGATAGCTTTCTATGATGTTATAACTGGTTGGCTGGATGAGGGGAGAGTCGTAGATGTCATCTACCTTGACTTTAGCAAGGCTTTTGACACTGTCTCCCATAACATCCTCATTAGGAAGCTGAGGAAGTATGGGCTAGATGAGGTGACAGTGAGGTGGATTGAGAGTTGGCTGCGGGACAGAACTCAGAGGGTTGTGATCAGCGGCACAGAGTCTAGTTGGAGGCCTGTAACCAGTGGTGTCCCCCAGGGGTCAATACTCGGTCCAATTTTGTTTAATATATTCATTAATGACCTGGATGAGGGGGCAGAGTGTATCCTCAGCAAGTTTGCTGATGATACCAAACTGGGTGGGGTGGCTGACACCCCAGAGGGCCGTGCTGCCATCCAGCGTGACCTGGACAGGCTGGAGAGCTGGGCAGAGAAGAACCTAATGAGGTTCAACAAAAGCAAGTGCAAGGTCCCGCACCTGGGGAGGAAGAATGCTAGGCACCAGTACAGGTTAGGGGCGGACCTGCTGGGAAGTAGCTTGGAGGAGAAGGATCTGGGGGTCATGGTAGACAGTAAATTATCCATGGCCCAGCAATGTGCCCTTGTTGCCAAAAAGGCCAATGGAATCCTGGGCTGCATAGGGAAGAGTGTGGCCAGTAGGTCGAGGGAGGTCATTCTCCCCCTCTACTCTGCACTGGTGAGGCCACAACTGGAATACTGTGTCCAGTTTTGGGCTCCCCAGTTCAAGAGGGACAGGGAACTGCTGGAGCGAGTCCAGCGAAGAGCAACTAAGACGATTAAGGGCTTGGAGCATCTCCCTTATGAGGAAAGGCTGCGAGAGCTGGGACTCTTTAGCCTGGAGAAGAGAAGGCTGAGGGGAGACCTTATTATGGCGTACAAGTATCTGAAGGGTGGGTTGAAGGAGGATGGAGCCAGGCTCTTTTCAATGGTTCCCAGTGACAGGACGAGGGGTAATGGGCACGAGTTAGAACACAGGAAGTTCCATTCAAATACACGGAAACAGTTCTTTACGGTGAGGGTGACAGAGCACTGGCACAGGCTGCCCAGGGAGGTTGTGGAGTCCCCTTCTCTGGAGCTTTTCAAGACCCGCCTGGATGCAGTCCTGAGTAGTGTGCTCTAGGCAATCCTGCTTTGGCAGGGGAGTTGGACTAGATGATCTCTAGAGGTCCCTTCCAACTCTGAAACTCCGTGATTCCGTGATTCAACCTCATAAAACATACAATTTGCCCTAAAATAATAATAAAAAAGGGCAAAACAAAGGATAATACTTTTTTGTGTTTGTGTGCTGGACTTCACTGTCCTTCTTCCGTATTACTAGTCAGTCCCAGATTTCAGAGATATCTGTCTGTAATTGTGGATTTTTTTCCTGGGGTCTCACCTTTGTGTGATTTACACATTACTCGTGTCATCTAATCATAGGAATCGTAGTGTCTTAGGTGGTCAGCTCCTCTCCTTGCTTTTACGCATCCCACACAATAACGGAGGAAAGAAAAAACAGCTATGAACTCTGATTCCTAAGCCCACGAAAAGGGAGAAGGGAACTTTGTCCCTATATGATGCATCTCTATTCTTCTGACTCCATTTCACTTAGAAGGGAAGTGTGAGGACCAGAAGCTTGTATTTTTATTGGCTTAAGCCCTAGTTTCATAATGGAGTCTTCATTTATAACACTGGACTTCTGAAAAATGCCTAAGCAGGTGATACCTGACTTCTATGGGAGTTAGGTGTGTAACCTACTTAAATGCTTTTCAAGATCCCACTATAAGTCCCTAATCCTTTCTGCCTACTTCACAGTCTTCAATCACTGATATCTGAGTGCTTCAGGGAGGCTTTGTATCGTCCATTATTTTAAAATGATGGAACTTGAGGAGGATTTTGTGAAATCAAAACCAGACTCTGATCTCTAAGGAAAAACAATTTATTAGTTTTAACACAGTCAAAAATGCTGTTCATACTTATGCCATTGAGCACATGGTTAATGCTTCCTTAGGGCTTTACAGCTTTTGGTGTCTATTCAACAGAACAGATGGAAAGTAATTTTAATAGAAGCCCTCAAATGTTTACATATCCAGGTACCTAATGATCAGCCTAGTGCTGTCCCATATGGAAAGCATTAATGTTTAAGTACATGTAAGCATACTGGTATCGGTTTAAGTTAAGTTCTTTAGCAGTGTTGCTCAGGCAGACTGGTTTGCTGTGGTTGGGAAAAAAAATAAAGGAAGCTCTGAACTACTACCTGAAAAATGCTGACACTTGTGATTTCTTCTTTCTGTAAGCATTTAATCAATTATCCTCAGAAGAGAAACTCATGCTGCTGCTTGACAGCGTTTCATTGGCAGGTTAGGAATATAATGGAATAGGAAGGATTTTGGATTGTTATGTATTTTACTGGGAAGTGTTGACATTGCAGGCATTGGTGAATACTGGTATCTGCTTCTCTGAGGTCATGATTTTGCCTTCTGTTCATAGTCTTGCTGCTTAATTCCTGAGCTGCTTGAATAATTTAGATAGCAGGTAGTGACAAAAGAGAAATTGATAGCTGGGGGATTCAAGGGTGAGACTTTTCCAAGAACAATGAGCTTGCAGCCAGTTTTACAAGGAAGCAGAATGCATGAGTGTGTAAAATAAAAATAATGCTGGTATTTACAGCCTAAATATAGCCCTGGCGGTCAGCAACTGATGCAGCTGGTGCTTGCCTCCTTCCCTGCAGCCTATGGAGTTAAATCACGGGGAGACTGTGGTTTCAGGGAACTTAACATATGGTAATCAGATACATTACCATATGTCATCCTTTCAACATATGGAGGAAGGAACACAATCAGTAAGGGAACTTCTAAACCTGAAGTGAAAGGCAGCTGCTCTGGTGTCACTTGCCCTTGTTAGCTTCGGTACCTCTGAGTGCCGCGTGTATAATTGGCTTGGGAGGCTCCTGGATGAAGAATGCAAACCCGACTTGCAGGAGTGCTGCCTAAGGTAGAGGATCTTGAGCCAGTGGCAGGCTGATTCAGCGGTCCTTCCTCTCAGTCAAGCCTTCTGATCCTTGCCTTGCTAAAACACTGGCTTGGTTTAAATGTTTCAAATAATGTCGACTGCAGGGAGAATTATATTCCTCTGTTTGGGCTGAACGGCATCTTTATAACTTGGATTCACACAGTTTGGTTAATGACTACGAGCTCTGAAAAGGCTAATCTGCTGTGTCTTCTGAATGCTTCTATGCTTTGTGTAGGACCTGGTCACTCATGTTAACAGTCCATCTCCTATGTATTTTTATGTTACAATTTTGAAATATGTAGGCCCTAAAAACGTAGATAATACTCATGTGACAAGGATGTAACTTTTTATGAGTCAGGTCATACGTTATAATGTGATTATTTTTTTTTTTTTAACCTGCTCCTAAGAATTTGCATCTTTTTTTTTTTTTTTAGTGAGTGGAAGACTAAAAAGCTGTAAATAAAAAGTTAAACCCCTGTGCATTCAAAGAGAGCTATCTGCCTGAATTATCCAGTTCTGCCCCTTCCCATTTTACAAGTGAATGGAAAGCTGATGTTTGAGACTCCTAATGCCCTAAGGCAGATCTTGGTCAAATTGCTCAATAGTCACTTTCTTAGTGGAGAATTCTCTCTCTTATCAGATGTGTGTGTATGATGGTGCACATAGGTGACACAGTTTGAGATATTAATTTAATGTAGTGTCAGTTCTGTTCTGGGCATGTCTTTGTGATTGTCATAAGCACTTGAATCTCTCTGTCTCTCTAGTCACCTATGAAAAATGCAAGTTTATGTAAGAGTTATTTAATCTCTTGACATAGTGTGTGTTTAATGTTCTGTAGGAACAGGCTAACACCTTTCTCCTCCCTCTTTGCGTCTCTCAGCTAGAGGATGAAATTTCAACTTTGCGGCAAGTGCTAGCAGCCAAAGAAAAGCACCTGGTTGAAATTAAACAAAAGCTTGGCATAAGTCTGATGAATGAACTGAAGCAGAACTTCAGCAAAAGCTGGCATGATATGCAGACAACTTCTGCGTGAGTACAGACCTTGCACAAATTCATTCTTGTATGTTGTGTAGCATGTTGGAGGTATTGTCTTGATGAGCCCTGGTACGAATTTTAGCAATTGAAATACCTGCTGAGTGGAGTAGATGGCAGGGACAAACATATCAAGCTTCTAAGAGAAAGGAGACCAGAAAAAAGCCCTTCCACAGCAGCACCATGCTTTCCTACTGTGTCACACCTCACTCTTGCAAAATCACAACTACTAAAATTGTCATGGCACTGAGAAGGTTACCCTCCTGTCCCGTAACACATTCCTACAGAGTCCTTACTGAGGAAAGGACTTTTTTTAATCTCATTGTATTATATTTTTCAACTTTCAAGAGAGACAATGTAAAAAAATAATAAAAATTACCAAAACATTAGCAACTATTTAAAAAAATAGTACCATCATCTGAATTACAAAGAATACTGGCAGGATCAGTTGATGTGTAACTGTTTAATTCCTGCTTTGCGTTGTCCAAAAGAAACAAAAAAAATTATTGGAGTAACCGTACCATCTTTGAGGTTATCATAAGTCCTACATCTGTTGAGTTTGTTGTTATTTTGCAGCAGTGTATTCTTAGGCAAGTCCCTGGCACCTCTCACAGCCTTGGTTTACCGCTGTGCAGAATGGGTAACTCGTTCACAAGAGTTCAGTGAAACTCACCTTGTGTAATGTCTAAGCAGCTTGGAGTTCCCAGAGTGAAAGGTAATGCATAAATGTGAAGAACTGTAGCTCTGCTCTGCTGTTGTTGAAACGGTTGTAACTTGAATTTTATTTTATTTTATTTTTGACCCAGACCAATTATGCTGTGGAAGTCTTTAGTCTTAAGTCAGTTGCTGCTTACCAGGAAAGTGCCTTTTAAAAATGCACCAGTTCTTGGATGAGAAAGCAGAGGAGGGAGGTTATTTGGGCTGCAGCTTGCTACCAAGAATTATTGCTACAAGCCTTTTGTCTCACATAAGGATGGAGTTAAAATATTCATATGGATATAATGATAAGACCTATCCTGAATCTGCCACAAAACCTAGGATAGGTAGTGTTACTTGTAAGCTTCAAACACTTTTTGCTCTGTATCTCTGATGGAGCATCACTGAGAGAGATGGTGAATAAAACTCTGAATGCCAAAACTCCAGGAAGGTCATGACAATTACTGTGAAGCTGATCTCATCTTCATACCGATCCTTATACTTACACAAATGAACATACTATATTCCTCTAAGACTTTTTGGGCTGAATTAATAGCAACATTGGTAGAAAGAACCACCCACCTTTCATCGAGTGCTGTCTGAAAAGTTATTTGATAGTTTGTTTTTTTTCCCCAATTGACAACTGAATTTGACACTCTTGGGGAGAAGCAAGAGTGAGCTGCTCCACAACAGAGCTGAGCTGGGAGCCAACAGCAAGGCAGACAGGGCAGTGGTATCACGCACGAAGGAGCAGTCCCACAGTACCTGAACAAAGGGAGCAGAGCAGGTCCAGTGGCAGTAAACGGGGTCAAGCCATGAGTTCAGATCTACAGGTGAGTCTGTAGCTATGAGCCAGTTCCAAAGTCAAGCCAGGAAGTAAAATCTGTGGGTCAAGATCAGTGAGTTACCTGACCAGATACAGGTCCACCAGTAAGGTAACTCAGGCGAGGACCACAGGCTTAAATGCAGATTAAGCTTTAGTGTAGCTCGCAAGTGAAGAGGGGAGAAGCCTAACAAGGCTTCTCCCAACTCTCTCACCCAGTACTGTCACCACAGTCTTACCCAAGGTTAAACAGTTGTGCAGTGTTAGAGCTGGCCTTGAGCCCAGGTGGCCAAACCCATGGAAGGGGGGGGGGGGAGAGAAGGGTTTGCAGTGCTTCTTGGTACACTCAAGGCCCTGACAGAAACTTGGAAAAAATAATAATTCTTTCTTCTTTAATGAGAAGTCAAATAAGGTATAAACCCCTTAATAGGAAATGTAGTTTGTATGTCTCCTATTTCTAACTTTTGGACAGTTTCTCCGCTAGGTCCTATTTCTCAAAACAAGTTATTAACAGGGGCACCCATGCTGGCTCAATGAGGATGTCTGGCATGTACTAGGGGAGGATAGTCTGGACACACTGAGCTTTAGAAGAGAGGAGGGGCACAAGACACCTGAACTAGAGTTACTGGGAGACATGAGCAAAATATTGAAACAAAAACTTCCATTTTTACTTTTACTTTTACATTCCACAACAGTGTTTCATTTTCCCTTCACAATATTGACATTTTGCACAAGGATAGAGAGACTTAGGAGACTTTATCAGTATGGAGGCTTCTACTTTTTATTTAAAATGAGTTTCAAAACCAACAAGCCATCAGGTGATGAGAGTCTACAAGTAGTTATGTAGAGCTGAGCAGCAGGAATCCATTTGCGCCCTTGAAAATCCTGATGTCCATGGTCCAACTTCTTTATAATTCTGGCTGACATTCACACCAGGATACTGATGCCGGTACAAATCATGGTAATCCTGCATTCTTCAGAATGGATGTGTCAAGTAATAGAGGTGATTCATTGTTGCTGCACCAAAATAGCAATGGGATAGCATTACTCACCAAGATTCTCTGATTTAGTAAGGATGAAAAGCCTCTTCTAAAAAATAAAAGTTCAAAATATTTACATGCCTGTACTTTAGGCTTCTAAATACACAATTAGTGATTTTAAATTTTAAGAAGACATGCTTTTAAGGAGACAAATTTTGCTTTCACTCAGTCTTACTGGGTTTTGTAGCTGCTGTGCTTTTCTGGAAGTTAAAACCTCTTTATTGGGGAATTTTTCAAAGCCACAGAGAACAATTAAGCACCAAATTCTTGTCCTCGTATTGTTAATAATCTTTTTAAGTTCTCCATTTAGGAATGCATTCTTAAGGTTAAAGTGGACTTAGAGGCAGAGGGATGGACTTCTCTCAGAAACAGTTCTGTAAAGCGTGTCTGAACAACTAGTTAAGACTCATGACCTAACTCACAGGATGGATGCCACCTGGAATGACTAAATTTAAACTTGAGATTCTGACTATTTTTAAGCATTTACATTTTAAAAGGTTGGCCACAGGTAGCTTAGAAGTTAGCCTGAGCATGCTTGACATGTACATGTTAGAAATTGTCATTAAAGGATTGCTATGCTTAAAAAGAAAACAAAAAAGTAATAGTTTTAATCATGAGGAAAGCTAGAGCTAAAGGTCAATGGGCTGATGTCCTCCATAGATTGAAGATTGTCAGGCTCAAAATACAGTTCTGTACAATCTGTTTCCTTGTCATTAATTCATACTTTAAGGTATGCAAAAGCAATTCTGACTACCTCTAGTGAGACATTACATTTCCAACAGTAATGTGCAGCTTTTTATGTATCAAATAAGTTGGTGGGTTTTTCTTATTTAAATCGGCTTTGTTTCTCTCTAAAGAAAACTTGTAATGTTGTTTGCACTTTTCAGCCTTGTATGAAATACACCTGGAAGTCATTCACTTATTATGATGACCAGAATCAGAATGCATTTTTCAAGTTCCTTGTTCATTTCCTCTGCTCTTTTCTGTGCACTGTTTTTTAGCATAATATGTTAAAGAAGGCAGGGGTTTCTACTATAGAGGATATCAGTAACTAGAGGGCAAATGGTTGCCTCAGGTTTAATTTGCTTTCATGATGGTAAGGCATTCAACTGGAATGACTTCCCCCCACACACCTTTTTAAAGATCAGGTTTCCAGTGAATAGAGGTGGGTGGATAGGCAGTTAGTTTCTAGCAATGCAGGTTTTTAAATTTATATTTTAAACAGGGATAATTCATTCTTATTTAGATGCTAGAAGCAGGGTAATGTTGGCATATTTTGAGGTTATTTATTTTAGCTTAAGGAATCATTAAAAATGTCTTTACAGGGATATTTGCAAAGACTATAATTGAGCTTTTTAAATTAATTTTTTGCTACAAAGGAAAGGTTTTATGTAACCTGAGTGCAGTATGCTTCCTTAGTTAAAGCTGTTTGATTGGTGTTGCTTCAATAAAGTTTCCACAGCTCTCTAATTTTCCGTACTTCAGATTTTCACTGCGTCGTGCATTAAGGTAAGAAGATAGCTTCTATAAAGATTGACCGAGTTTTATACAGAATCACAGAATAGTTGAGGTTGGCAGCAATGTCAGGAGACTGTCTAGTCAAACTCTCCCTCTCCGAGCAGGGTGAGCTAGAGCAGGGTGCTCAGGACTATGTCCAGTCAGGTTTTGAATATCTGCAAGGATGGAGACTCTGGAGACTCTCTGGGCAACCTATTCCAGTGTTCAGTTACCCTTAATCTGAAACCCCTTTTTCCTTTGTTTAAATATTTCTTGCATTCATTTTGTGTCCGTTGCCTCTTGCGCTTTCACTAAATACCTCTGAAAAGAGTCTGCCTCTGTCTTCTCCACTTCCTTCTATCAGGTTTTCTGTACACATTGATGAGATCCCCCCACGAGCCTTCTCTTCTCCAGGCTGGCCAGTCCCAGCTTTCTCAGCCTTTCCTCATATGAGAGGTGCTCCAGTCCCTTAGACATTTTTATGCCCCTTCACTGGACTTGCTTCAGTACATCCATGTCGGTCTCGTACTGGGGAGCGCAGAACAGGACTCAGCACTCCAGCTGTGGCCTTAACCAGGGCTGAGTAGAGGGGAAGGGTCACCTCCCTCGACCTGTAATCACTCTTCCTAATGCAGCCCAGGATACTGTTAGCCACCTTTACTGTGAGGGCACATTGCTTACTTATGTTCAACTGGTTGTGTACCGGGACCCAAGGTGGTCTTCTGCAAGGCTCCTTTCCAGCTGGTGGGTCCCCAGCCTCTACTTGTGCGTGGGGTTATTAATCCCAATGTGCCAGACTCTGCATTTCCCTTTGTTGAACTTCATGAGACTCCTGTTGCCCCTTTTTTTTTTTTCAGACAGTCAAGGTCCCAAGTAATAGTACTCTTCAATGCAGTCACAGAATTGCACTGTATTATGTTTGGAGGAAGTTACAAGGGTTAATTTATCCTCCTTACCAATCCTTCACATGAAGCACTAAGAACGTGGATCCACAAGATACCTTGACCTTTGCGAAGCATCTGTGTTGTAACCATGCTCAGTTTTGTCTCTCCCTCAGCTTTTGAGTTGGTGCTCTTCTGTACATCTCTGGGGAAAAAACAGTAAGGCATTACAGTGTTCTCCTCTCAGGAGATATTTTGGTACTACTGAGTTTCTAAGGAGCAGTTGTATCTGTAAAATTACCCACCAATAACCTTATTCCAGCCTAATAGTTCCCAGAAGCTCCTTTGTTATTCTTGCTTGAAATGTTAGCAACTGCGAGAAGGCATAAGCCTCCTCTGTTTTAAATGGATAACCTTTCAGCCTATGGATGGAATAGCAATATAGTTACAGAGATAGCTTCTAGGAAGATGAAAATGGTTGGGTTTTGCTACTAACTCCCTCAAAAAACCCAATACCCCAGACATTCAGACCACTGTAAGCAGCAGTTCTGCTACAGCTAATAAATTATTAGAATAGCTAAAAACTTAAAGAAAACCCATTCTCTCCTTGAGGCCTGTAGTAGTGAAATGAAGTGAAATCTCTCAAAGCCCATATACTTAGTGATTCCAACCAGGGGATTGGGAAGCCTTTGATGTGATGGAAAGTGGACCCATGCAAGACTGCCATCTAGGATAGGAGTCTCACAAAGCTGTGTTTTCAAAATGACTTTTCATCTTTTGCCCTCACAGACAAAAATTGTCACTTGTTGTATAAACAGAAAATCTCATCAATTAGTGGCCAGAATCAAGAGAACTGTAATTGCAAGCTCTGAACAGTATGTCTCCTAGACAGTACCTGGGGCTTTCTCAGGTGGTGCCTGTCTTTTGGAGCCTTTTTAGGAAGGTTTCAATACATGCTCTTACATGTAATACTTACCTGAGGTTTGGGACAAGTGCATTCAACAGGGACTTGGCCTTTCCCTCCAGAGACAGAATAAAGATCTCTTTGTCGACTACTAGTTGAAAACTATGTGAGCAAGCTTAGTTCTACTGATAGGGGACCTGAGGACAATTGTATGGGTTTCCACAAATAGTGGGAACTTAACGTTTTGTTGTTCAAATTTCTGCCAGGTGATGAGAAAATAGAAAGTAATAGTTGCGCTGCATGTGTTTTAGACTTACAATCTACTGTACCTGCAGTCTTCATTAGTATAATTTTAAATACATAGTAATGTGTTCCAGAGGTTCAGAATTTTCTCAGGAAGTCGCATATAATTTGTGGACAACCGCAGCCCTATTGTGACTTTTAGGAATTCAGTATACCATGTTCCCACACACATACTTGTTACGAGTGGTGGTAAAAGAAACGTGGGTGTTTCTGTTCATTGCAATGTGTAATCACCTTTTGACATTTTCTTCTGTAAATTTGCAAGTAAATGTAGCAGTTGTGTAAGTGAAGAGATAAGCGTGTTAGCTTTAGCAACTACATTACCTGCATGTGAGTCTGTGCTATATGAAAGGAAAGGGAGCCTCTCACTTCCACTGACTTTGTGTCCTTTGGGTCACATCAGGCAATGTTCATGACTTCTTTAAAGACAATTATTTTGCTGCTTTTTCCACATGTATCTCTAACCTTGAACTTGGAAGGGTGGAGTAATGGAAAATAAGGTTGGAGAAAGGACTTTGAGAAGTTAACTTAGGCTATTCTCATTGTCCCTTTTCTAAAAGATGTATGTCTACTTGTTTACACCAGGAGCTTCAGCTAATGGAAATTCCCCAGCAATGTCAGTGAATATAGCGGTAGTTTCTCAGGGAAAACTCCACTGTAATTATGATTGTGCACCAGAAAATGCAGATACATATATTATAGATATCTGTATAAATGTCTATCTAACTGTAAGGAGGGGAGACCTGAGTGTAAATTGGAATTTCTGAAATGATGAGGATTAAAAATATTCAGCAGAGGGTCAGTGGAAAGGGGACAGGGGAAAGGGAAGGAAAGGAAAAGAAAGGAGAGGGAGAAATGGAAGGAAAAGGAAGAACAGAAATGAAGCAAAAGGAAAGGAAATGGAGGGAGGAAAGGAAAAGGAAGGGAAAACTAAAGAAGAAAGAAAAAAAAAAAACAAAGGAAGAGGAAGAAAGACAGGAAAGAGGAAGAGGAGAAAGGAAGGGGAAGAAAGGAGAGGATGGGAAGGGGAGAAAAGGAAAAGGGAGGCTGGGATATATTTAATCTGTGTAATTTTGTTGATGTAGTGTGCAGTATTGGCATAGTTAAAGGTGTGATGAACTGTGAAGTTTCGGTTTGGAATGTCTTAATCTGATCTGTGCTTAAGACAACATACTGTGGCTTTTCTACCTGGAGATTAAATGTACCACAGCTGCATGGTTTTCCCGTATTCTATGCTGCATTGCACAAATAGCACATTTCACACAATTGTATCCCTATTTTTTCTGAAGGTTTTGAAGATTACAAAGCAGGACAGCACAGAATATTTGTCACCTTTTTTCTGGCACCTTTCCTGACCCGTGACTCTCTCCGTCCTACTGAACAGTCATCTTTGGTGTGCTGTGCACAGATTTCTGGCTGCAGGCAGATCCCCTGCGACCTGCAGAGGTTCGGTTCCCTCATCTCTGCCCTTCCTGTCTCTGTAGGAGAGGAACTACCTGGGGCACGCTTCCTTTACTGATTTAGTCATATGTACCCACCCAAGTGCCAGCACAGTTCCCATTCATTCTTAACATACGTGGCAAAGGGAAGAATGTCTAAAAAAAGTACATCTCTCGTTGTTTGTTTTTTGAAGTTGGAATGAATTTCAGGTGACCACTAAAAAAATAAAACCAACCCCACAACACCTTAGAGTTCACTTGTGGGCAAAATGGCAATATGAATGCTCTTAGAGAATGTTTTATGTACATGTTATCTGCCATTCATATATGCATTTATTTCATTTGAGCATGAGCATAATTTAGTTAATGCTGAACCCAGTTTTTCACAGAAAATCGACAGAAAAATAGTTTACTAGCTGAGAGGTTCTCATGAGATCAAGATGCTTCACATGGATTCCAGAAATGTCATTTTTAAGCTGAGTAATCGTTTAAAAACTGAAAAGAAGGAATCTCCATAGGGCATGGCTTGTGCCACCAGGCTCTGCTCTGCTGTATGGTTTTGTTGTTAATTGTTTGCATTTTATTGCATCTTATGTAAGCTTTATCACAGAAGAGTGTTTCTCAAATGGATTAATTTTGCCAGCAAGCACTGATGGAGGGGCACAATGCTGAATGAAGACATACTAATTAGCAGATGTACTGATTTTACAGAAGCTGCATTTAAATTCTTTATAATTTACTGTAGTAGGTCCAATGTGCAGCTTGCCATGCAAAATGTGAATATTGTGTTTGTAGCCTACTTCTGTCAGCAGTGCATGTACTGCTCCTATGAAGGAAGGTTTGATTTAATTCTGCCCTGTGAAGGGCGATTCTGTACTGAGTTGAGATCAAATAGCATGCAGTATGACTATTCTGTCTTATCCTGCAGATGATGTTGGTCATTTACACATCTAGTTCTCTGACCTCTCTATATGTCTGCTGCCTGGCTATACCCTATATGAAGCAGTATTTCCTTCACATCTTCTGTTTTATGAAACAGTATCTTCTTTCATTTCCTTTCGCTAGCTGTAAAAATCAGCTGGTGAGACCTGGTTGTCGTATGACAGCACAACCTAAATGCAGTATACGAAAAAGTCAGGTGAAAAAGCAGTCAAAATATGCCGCAAATCTACTTTGCTTAATTCATATGTTACAGTACTGGAGATGTGAGTTATCTTTAAAGCTTCTTTTAAATGTGTTGGGCATATTATTAAAATATAACTGCAATATCAGCATATTTTATGATAACCTCTAATAATCAGTTTTATAAACATGTGCTTTTGTTAAAGAAATACCCTATTTTAAAAATCAAATTATAAACAGAAGATGATGGATGAAATTCTTAGGTAAGTGTCATATAAAAAAGTAATGCTCAAAATGACACAGGTGAGTAAGAAGTTTACAATTCAGGTACCATGTTTGTTTAACCTTTCTTGTGTATAAAATATGTTATAAATATTTACTGTTAAGTGCTAAGTGAAAAACATGGAATATAATCCTTGTCAGCCACTACCAGCAATTCTGTGCTATGGAGTATGTTTAGATGCCACAAAAACAGAGAAGGCATTTCTACTTTAACTGCATAAATCAAGTAGCCTGTTCCTACTTTTACTAATGCCACTGGGTGTCTGGCATAATGCTGTTATACTCAGGGACATCATGGTGACTTTGTGTAAGAAAGGCATAGAGCCCAATGTGTAAAAATCAGTGCTGTGAGTCAGACAGAAAGTGATATTTCTTTAATCTCTGTGTCCTAAATTCTCTGAGTTTGTTTCTCCTGGAGCATTTCTGCCTTAAGGTTCAGGGTCACTGACTTTATTTCAGCTGATGGCTGACTGCCTGTTGAGATGCTGTCACCTGTCCTGATGGGCTGGGTGGTCAGTACTTGCCCAATGATTGCCAGCAATGGCTGCTCAAAGGATGAGAGAGTGTACAGGTATTGTAGATGACTTAGCATGTTGGAGCAGTTGACGGTGTTAGGAGGGCTTAAGCCATATGTACAGCACTTTTTCTAATGAATAAATGTTAGTAGGTCTCAGCTGGAATATCCAATTTTATTTCTGCTCTTAAAGGTTTCCGAAAACTGTGTAAGCTGTTCAGTGCATTAAAACAAAACTGCAAACTAGTGTGTGTTACATGAGGATATGAAAATTGCTGGCGTGGATTATTAATGCTACATACAACTGAGAAGATTCCTAGAAGTCAAAGAGAATAAGTTGGAGAACATTGTTACCAGAGTGTTTGGCAAGGTATCAAATGAATGCTGTAAATATGACATAACTATGATGATAGATGATAAAAAATCTGAGCCAAAATACCATGCTGTATATCAATACAGAGCATAACCAAGTCCAGTAAGGCAATGTGCTCTGTGGAAAGATAATTTATTTATGAAGAAGGCACAGTGGCATGCATAATGCTGAAGAGACAGAGATGGCGGGGGGCTTGATTTTTAAGCAAACTATCAAGAAGCTCTACTGAGATGCAAATTAGGGTTTCTTGTTTCTGCTGACAGGTATTGGATGTTGCACTGCATTTTTACCTTTGTTATTCTTTTGTTCTGCTCTTCCTCAGCATTGGGGGGGGGGGTTCATGTCAAAGGTCATTTTGCTGAAGTTGGTGCTGAAAAAAGATGAGTTCTGTAACAGTCTTAGCTGGATTGATGCTGTTATATAATGTCAAAAGCATTAGGAACATAAATGCAGTCTCCATGTCTTCCTTGCTAGTGGAAATACTGGGGTGGATCTTGGATTTATGGGATTTACAGAGAAAACACAGTATTAGTTGGAATGCCAAAATCTGTGTCATTTTAGCCAATTCCCAGAAAGTGTGTTCTGGCCAATGTAATGTTCAGAAATACATAGAGGACTCTAATGTTTCTCAATTAAAGTTGAGTCTGTCTGCCACATGGGGCATTTGGGACTAGTCTCTTAACAGTTTTACACAGTGTGAAGAACCTGCAGCAGAAACGTAAGACATGAAGACATGGAGATGTTTTTTCATAAAGCTAAATAGACCTGTGAATAAAATTAACTCCAAGGTGTCTTTTTCAAAAAAATTATTCAGAAGGATATCTGCAAAGTATTTTACTAGGTACGGTCAACCTGTACATAATTAGGTTGTTCTATCAAGGACCTCTTAGACCTGGAAGTGAAGTCTTGGACTTCATTTTGTCATCAGCAAAATTCCACATATGCTGAATGGTTTAGGAAACTTCTCTGTTAGGAAAATGTCTAAAGACTTCTATGCAATAATGTAGGCATTTTAAGAAATGCCCATAGATATAAAAAAACCCACAGGCATTAGAATATATGATTTATTTTTTTTTTTTCCCCATAGGCAACACTTATCAAAAAGCAACATGCTTATAGTTTGACTGAAGCATCATGATATCAATTTTAGGGTCTCAATCCCACTCTAGTATATATGAGAGTATGTCCACTGACAGCAAGAGAATTACAGAGCTATTAAACTAGTTAAGCTCAAGAATGAGGCCTCAGTGAAATAAGGCCGTAGCAATCTTGCTATGTCCAGGCACAGACAGCATGGCTGAGGAGAAAGGAGACCCAGTGAAAACAATCTTTTCTGTCTTCTGTGTATTCTGCCAGAAGAAAAATAACAGGCATAATCAGTGCTACTACCTATCTTATTGTAATTTGTGTTTCTTCGGTCACTGTTAGAATGTTTTAGCCCTTCTTGTCTTTCAACATTGTGCATGTGATTGATTCAGCTTATCTAACTCTAGGTCTCTAGAGTTTTGGTACCCTGGTCTAAGTTGCTCCCTGTAGACTGCCTTTCTAGTCAATTAAAACAGAGACAAGCACCTTCATAGAACGAATCATTTCACTTGGCAGTTTTAGAAGTTGTTAGGTCAGTAGTCTGTAAGATATTTTGTGGCTCAGGAACATAAAATCAAAGTATTTGTATTGGGAAAATTTAATTGCTGATAGACTGTTTTCTGAAAGAATAGAGCATTACGTGGCATCTGCCTTCTAAACTGTAGTTTGTAAAACAGTCCTCAGCAGAGGATTTTTGGTAATAGGTACTGCTAAGTCTAAAAGGACCCTATATAAAAATATGATTTGCCATATTGCAATTGTTAATCTTCTCTTATTTCCCTTCCTCCTTCCACAAAGTTATATTGTTTTCATATACCTAAAAGTAAGAAGAAAATACTCTGTTTCAGGAATTAGGCAGTGGCATTTTTTTATTAATCTCCAGTGTATTTTGGTACACGTTTGCAATCATACAGATTTTGTTCAAAGGAGAAGTGGAACCAGTGGAATTGTTTTTCTGAATTTTTCATGATCAGTTCTTCAGTTCTTGTCTGCCAACGCACACCACAGGATACAAGGCTGATTATAATGTGCTCTCTTTTTGTTACTAGGTCAGTACTTCTAATTCTGAGCTTGTCTGCGTCACTGGGAGTATCAGATAATTTACTCGGAAGGAAGCCTCAGACACGCTCAGAGTTGGTTCACTCAGCAAAAAGGCGTCTATGCAGAAAAGCTTATTGATTACTCTGAGAATGCAACTTAACTGTACTGAAGGATCTATGTGGTTCAGAGCATATATACCAGATCAGTAAATTAAGATGATTCTGTGTTTGAATGTGTATGCTACACGTGAATGAGTGACTTCTAAAATATTCAGTGCTGTTAAGAATATGCATCCACTGTCTAGATTTTTCATCTTTCTTTCTGTGTCTCTCACAAAACCTTCTTCCTTTAAATAATTTTTTAAAAAGTAAAATTGTAGCATATGGAAACAGATTTGATTGATTAATTTTGTCTAATTTGAAATGTCAGTAAGTAATTTTGAAGTGCATCTTTTAAATGTACCTATTTATGTGCATGGAAGAGCAGAGTTTATATGTCCCGATTCTTTTTTGTGCTTTACACAGCAGATTTTGCTACCAAGTCAGTGTCTGCTGCAAGAATGCTTATTTGATGTCAATTTACAGAAAATGTATCAAACAGCTATTCAACAAATCACTGCATTCCACTTTTAAACAGCTTGCGCTGACCTACTCAGAGGATGTTACCTGCAAGGGGGAGAGACAGTGAAGCATTGCTCTGGAGAGCATTTTTCTCACATTAGGATTAAACTGCACTTAGGAAGCTGTGCAGAAGTGGGCATCTTTCTAATTTGTTTTGTGCTACAGTTGTTACGTTTCTTAACCTTGCAGTGGATAGGACATTACGGTGTGGAAATAAGGGAAAGGGGAATTAATTGTAGGGGGTTCTAGCCTCCCTCTTTTAATACTTATCGCTATTTCTATTGTATTTTTTGTTTCCAGTTACAAGAAAACACATGAGACCCTGAGCCATGCAGGACAAAAAGCAACAGCAGCTATCAGCAATGTAGGAACTGCTATCAGCAAGAAGTTTGGAGATATGAGGTACAAGGATCTGCTGCTTCTCTGGTCTTATTTTGAGGACAAAAAGTTTAAGTTGTCTGTTGGCTCTTCTTTTCCTTCTGCATTAGTGTTTTAATGGTTCAAGTACTTTTTTTGTCAGAATATTTTACAACATTCATGGTTTCAACCAAAAAGAAGGGTTAACAATGAATGAAGATATAATTCTTATTTGAGTCCTGGTTTTAAAAAAACCTTGCAATTTGAAATCCTTTTGGAATAAGTTTGCAAGCTCAACGAAATGTACACGTAAAATGGAACAAAAAATTGTTGTTAGTTCTTTATTAACCCAATTTTATTCTTACATGGATTCTGGAGACCAACATCATCTGACAAAAACAAGCCTGCCTCCGAGGTGCTTGTGGAAAGATAAATAGAAAAAAATATTTCAGGCTATTTTTTACCAGCTTTTTAAAGATGTACAAAGGCAAAGTATTGTTCTGCATTTGTATGTATAAAATGAAAGTAGCAGGAATTGAGGTCAGGAGAACTGTCACTTAAATGCAACTTAAATATCATGCTTTATATGTTGATGTATGTTTAAAAGTATTGGTCTTAAAGTTCCTCAGAATAACAGCATAAATGAAGAAATTGTACACTGTAAACCAGCACTTCAGTTTTCAACTTGGTAGCAGGATTACAGAACTTATTCTCAAGTGTTTTAGGGAGTTGACTTTCTTGTGATGAACAAAATGGGCAAGGGTAACTCTACAATATATTGTTTCAGCTGCAGAATTAGGGTCTCATTTATTAGAGAGATTGGTATATACTCACTTTTTTGGTCATTTTGTAATGTATGAGCTAACCATATCCATATCACATATCCTGTGTGAATCATTTTACAGTTATTCAAATATATGCGTTTTTTTTTTTTTTCTGCAAATGGCTGAAGCATAGTTCTTGGCAGGTAAAAGTTATTTTTCCACTTTTTTAGTTTTAATCTGAATCTTAAGAAATCTGCAGAGTCCCTCCTTTATACCTACTTTTTACATACAGCTTAATAAACCCTCTACAGAAGTACTACTGTTTTACTAGGTGAAACTAAAAAAGGCAAATCTTCATCATTGTGTGATCTGCTTTACAATGTCTTTTTCCACATTGCAGTTTAAAATAGAAAACTAGTGAGTGACTTGAAATGAGGGTGGGAACATAAACTAAGAATTGTTTGACTTAATACATTTAAACATCCATAGGTTGTACATGCCTAGAAAAGGATACAAAAATAAGGAGGCATGCAGTTACATTTTTGTAGTACATTTTTTTTAGCATTCAGCAATCTGAGAGCTGAAAACTTTCTAAAACAGAAGTTTGGGCTTTCATTTAAAAGTCTTTGAAGAGTTTTTCTTCATTAATGTATCTTTTTTATTTATTTGTTTTAACTTGTTTGAGCTTTTGTCATTCATAACACCTCATGAATGAACCAGATGAACAGATAATTTTGTGGTAGTGTATGGTTTATTCATTTGTTCATTCATTCCCTATTCTGATTCTCCCTGGTCTTTCCTTTGATGCCTTCTGGCTCTTCTATTGTGAGAAGCAGTGAGTGTAGTCCTTCTGTTGTCCTTCATCTCACTCATGATTTCCTGTGGTTTTATCGTATTTCACTTCAGTTCCCTTTTTTACAGGCTGAGGCTCCAGTTGCATGAGTTGCTTTCACAAGCCTTTTTCCTACCTTTGTTTCTTCTTACTGCCTTCCTTGCATTCATAGTTGTATTCTGTATTTTTGAGAAGAGCATGAGATGCATGTGCTGCACGTGGCACCAACATACCCTTTGTTTCATCTTCTGTTCTTTCCTAACGCTTCCTCCTGTAACAAAGACAAGCCCACTGCTCAGTGAACAGGTCCTGTTGCTGCTTCCATGCTTTAGATCCTACAGCAGTGACCAAAGAGTCGGTGTGCAAATACCTTGAACGCCGGCTCTTGGTCATAGAGGCAAGGATGACTCTAACAATTCCCTGCTTCTCAGGTCCTGTTGCTTGTGCTTTGCACAGGGTGCAAGATTAACTAAAAAGGAAAAAATGTCTTCACTGTAATAGAGCATGTTTTTCCTTTAATATTTGCCTTAATTAATGACTGCTACCAAATTCCTTTGTCCTACCTATGAGTACCAACCCCCACCCCCACGGTGATCACGCTTCTGACTCACACTTGGAAAGCAGATGGGTGGTATTTATCCCATTAGTCCTTTAGCCAAGAGCTCAAAGCAGAAGCTAAGTCCGTAAGTATTTTGATTAATCAAGAAGCTTGTTTCTAGTAGCTTTCTTTGATCAAAATGGTTACCTTGAACCTGGTTGGGAATTTTTCAGGAAAATATGAACTACCAGCACTGCCACTTTTTGTGTATGCTTACTGTTTTCATTTAAGTTCTCAGATGATAGATTTTTCTTGACACTTGATGATGAAGCAGCAAGTGGTATAGCCAGTATCCCATAGATACATAAAGCGTGGCATGACTTGGGCCTTCTGCATCAGCTGAACATCCTAAATCTGGAGTAACGGTCAGCAGCAAAGCTGGCCTAAGACCTTGGCTGAAGTTGGGCAGGTGCAGTTCTGTGTGGGGTCCCACTGTAAAATTTAGCACTTGAATGACCTGATTTTAAAACTCTCTCCCACTCCAATGCCAGCCATGTTTAGGGGAGTAAGCTGTATGGAGGCGAGCATTCTTTGTTTCATTGTTTGCTTGCTCTTTTGCTAATCCAGACCATTTCATTTCAGTGATGTAGTATATGGATTATCACCGCTCCCTCCCATAATGCTGATTTAAACACACATTGGACTCTGGCTTAATTCTCTTGGTTAGGGCATTAAGGCTGACAGTCACCAATGGCATCCAGATGCAAATCCCTGTTCTGCTTTCATTCAGAGCAGGCACTTGAAACTGATTTCTAAAATCCAGATGCTCATCATAATTCCCAGTATGTTCAGCAGTCTGGCGTGTTTGGCCTTTACCACCTGCCTGTGGCGATGGTGATTTTGAAAGTGCTTGTAGTCAGCCTGACTCTAAATATTGAAGCCTGCTTTCATTGTGAAACAAAATTCTGCTTTCTGGGTTGCCTGCTACGTCAACTGTACAAAGCACCACGAGAATCATGTATTTCTGTTCTGAAGATGCAGGGTCTTAATTTTCACCTTGTGTTATCTCTAAAAAAATTACTAAAATATCATATATCAGCAACAGGCCAGATAGTCTCCCCTAAATGTGCTATTATGCTGCATTAGAATTCAAGAAGATGAAAACTACAAGAAAGAAAAATCACAAAATTCTGTGTGTCCCAAAGAACAGAGAAGCCACCCTTTGGGGACAAAGTGCTTTTCATGCAGCTGCTGTGCTTCTCTTTTATCCCCACCGCAGCTTCCCAGTGTCGCAACTCTCTAGTTCATTTTGTGCATGAATAATCAGTAGCATTTTACATCTTGCAAATTTTTTATTAATTATCAGTGCTTGTAAGGTCTCTCTACTGTAGTAATGCATTCTATTTAGTATCATCATGTTACTAGATATACCAGAAATGTGTATAAAAACAGTATACAGATACTTTTGCTTTAGGATACAAACCAGGCACTAGTAATAGAGTTAAGATAATAGATTCTTCATTAATAGCTCTTGTGATTAATGATATGCCATCAGGATTTTCTGTTGTCCCTCCACCCCCTGCTTATATTGTGTCCTTCAACATTTTCTGACACAGAGAAGGAAGGCAAAGGGGAAGAGGTGAGTCCCAGATCACTCGAAAGCCAGTAGCATGAGCTCAGTCCTCTCAGAAATAGAGGTTACGCTAACATTTCAACATGGCTCTTGCCATGTAGAGCACAGATGTGATACAAAGTTGAGGGTCTTTATCCCTTACTCTTTTGCATACTGGTAAAGTTTGCGTATTTTCATGCAATACTGATGGACTACTCTCTGGCTGTCTACGTGGATCAAAGTTTCGTCCCTGCTGATGGCCTTTTTAGTAATAAGTTGTGATACCAAGTGAGAGACTTTCTGAATTTTGTTTGCTTTAAAAAATAAAAAAGGAAACTACGTACATTACACTACTACATGCACACTACCACATATATTAATACTACACAAGTAAATGCATTTAAAGATTAAGCTAACAAAGGCATACATGCAAATTAGGATGTCAGCAGTTATGCTGCTTATACATCCTTCATTCAACTGTCTCGACGTTTTCTTTAATTACATGATAGCACAGACCCCTTTCAGATTCAGTGCCTGGGATGAGCCAGCTCTAAAGATGAATAAAGATAATATAATGCCTCATTGCTGCCAGGAGTTGCAAGGCACATGTGGAAAGAGACAGAAGACTGCAGGGAGGGAGAGCTTGGAGGCATGACTGTGGCAGCTGAATTTACCCCTCAGAGATGACGGGAATCAGCACAGAAGGCACATGAGGTCCCAGAGGGGTGGAAGAAGGCAAAGTTCATCCCTCTGGAAAGGGGCAAGGGAAGTTCTGGGAAATACAAAGCAGATAGTGGGGGAATGCATTAACCTGTTATTTTCTAAGTGTCTAGAAGATAGCGTGATGGCAAAAACATAAAAGAGTTTGTCAGGAACAATTATCTTAAACTGACAGCACCTGTCATAGAGGATGGAGGGGAGGCAGGAGATGTGATAGAGCTAGACGTTGATAAGGCTGTCCATACTTGTTTCGCTCCTGCAAGTGAACTAGAGAAACAGAGTTTACATATTACTGCTTTAGCAGGAAGAAGACATAGGGAGTTGAAAATGATTTTCAAAGAATAGGTCTCAATAGCTCACCATAATGCAGGATTTTGCAGGCATCTGTCCTGAATCTGTTACTCTTCAGCATTTTCATTACAGGCTTAGATGATGACATTGTGCGTACAATTAAAATCCCCAGATGACTGCAGTAGGAGGGAATGCAAGCACTTTAGGCAGCAGGATTAGAATTCAAATTTATTTTAAATGATAGAATAAAATTCAGTGTAGGAAAGTGTAAGGTGCTTTATTGACAGATAAAAAAAAATCAAAAGCAGAGATGGGCAGCACTGACCAGCCAGCTGGGCTGTGTCTTTGCAGATAAGGGCCTAGCAAGTGCTACGCTAGTGGCTCACAAATGCAGCAGGAGTCAGTGCTGTCATGTGATCATTGCTAATACATACTTAATTCCAGCAAGTGTTACAGGAGCCCAGCTCTGATGAGGACTCAGCTGGAGTATTCAGGCCAGTGCAAGGTCACCACCCTTGGAAGGGTGTATAGATGAACTGGAAGGAATGGGGAGAAAAATAAAAATAAAGTTAAAAATCAGCTTCAGAAAACACAGCCAGTGAGAGTGTTTGAACGAGTTGGCTTTTAGGCTGGACAAGTGTGCCTGAGTAATGAAAGGAGAGGGAGGATGTAGTAAGTTAATGCGAGAGATCAGGAAAAGCATTCAGCTGTAAAGATGAACAGGGGCACAGGTTATTTCTGAAGGCTGCAAAATCCTCTCACTGGAAGTTTTTAGAAGCAGGTTAGGCCAATATCAGTTGGAGATGGCTCAGATATAATTAATCTGCTTTAGTGCTGTGGGAGTTTTTGCACAGCCTTTTGCTGTGCATTTCCAGGATTTCCATGATCTAGGGATGTTCTGGGCTCTTAAAACTGTTGCTGAACAAATTGGGAGCTGAATTCCTTGACCTATTGTAGCTGTCATACCCCAAACTACCATTCTTAAACCTCTGTGTCTCTGATATCCCCTATAAAGGAGATAGTAATATTGTCTTGCTTCAGAATGTAATTTCATAAGCATTTCTTTTGCTGATTAGTGAAGCAGTTGTTTTCTCTTATTTCTACCGACACCCCTTCATTTGTGCTGTTTTTTTAGAGCTCTGCAGTAACACAGATTTCCAGTAACAAATATGGGTGTACAAGTACCTGTATTAGCACAGAGAAGGGGGTGGCTGTCACTGGGAGTCAGCAGGTAGTAAAAGGAGGCTACGTATGGCAACAGTATTACTTAAGCAGGTCTAAGCAGACATTTATTCTGAAGATAAATCCATGAATGTTTGAGAAGCACCAATATACATGATGATGAGCCCTGTAAATAACCCTGAAGAAATCAATGCTTTTCTTCAGAGCAAGCTATGAATGTTGTGCAGTAAATAATGCATCACACCACAGATTGAAAAAGGATGTGAAAAATAAGTATTGAAGAGATGTTCATTAAGTGTGCACCATCTATCTGGCTCACTGCATGAGGCAGGTGTTCCCTTGAAGTGGTCTGTAATTAAAGACTACATCAGTATCACACAGATGAAGGAGAGGCTGTCTGCCTCATCATTTCTTGACTTTGGAACCTTAATGACATCCTTTGAATATTGTGTATCAGTGTGCCTTTTGCAGTTCTGCTGCCTTAATTAAGTTTCTTGTGAGCTGGAAAACAGTGTCAAAGTGTCTCAAGTATTGTTTTCAAAAAAGAAGTGTTTTAGAAAATGTCATTTTAGGAATTAAAACCCCCTTATTTTTTCCATACCCTTCTCAACTGAGAGATGATTATGAAATCCAGAGGGGAAGAAAAGACATTTGCTGCTGATGTACAGTTCCAGTTCACCTATACTTTCTCTTTAATGAGATTAAGGTAGGATTTTGGGAGGGACAAACAGTTAGCATTGTTTAAATCTGATCTAATGAAAAGAAAACAAGGTTTAGCAAACAAAACTTCTGTCCTTCATTGCATACAGAATAGGCGACTGCATAGTGAAGGAGTGTGTGACAATTTTTGCTTTGAAGGCATCTCAACTGATCTGTGTTCTGGTGTGAATTCCAGCATAAAGATACGAATGCAAATGATTTTATTTTTCTCCTCAGGCAGTTTGATATGCTACAGATAGATATGTATATTTTTGTTATATTTTCATAATACTTTTAACTCTTACTTCTCTTTCCTTGTGCATCCACCACAGATCGCATTCAATTAGGTAAGACACATTACTGTCCTTGAATACTGCCTCTGTATTTGGCAGGATTTGGTTTATGGAATGTAATGCCGTAACATCTTTCCTTTTAGCATCATTAGATATGATAAAAACGTACACTACTTACATTGTAATGCCTCATTTTTACAGCATGGTGAGTATAATGAGGAGAGGACTGGACTAAGGGGCTAGTGTCTGTTTGCCTTGCTCTTGACTAGATTAGTCTCAAATTCAAATAATGAACACATTCAAAAGATGTTGCTCTTGGGAAAACCTATTTATATGTAATCCCGTTCTCTCAACCATTTTCTGTCAGAGGTTGGAACATAGACAACAAACGCTCAGTAAAAATTCTATTCAGCCAGCAGAGTTTTATAAAGATTGTTTAAAGCATTTAATTACCTCCTCTTCATGACTAACATACTTTTGCTTTATTGAAGTGTATGGGGTGACTCTTTAGAAGTCTTGAATCCTGGGGAAATTTCCAATAGTAGGCCAAGTTCTTAACATGATTAAAGGAGTTCTTTATATTTAGAGTTTGAATTTATTGATGCTGTAAAACACTACAGTATATGATGAATTATAAAACAATTTTGATGAATTATAAAACAATTTTATGTGTGCTGAAAGATTCTACAAGTGGTCTGGCTTTATGTCAGTTCACCCAGCAGAGGGGCTGAACAGTCCTGAATCCCCTGCAGTCCCTCTGGCCTTGTAGCTTTGCCAGCGCACAGGACAGCTCAAGAACAATTTTTCTATTCAGCTAAGTGATCCTAACATTGCCCCTTACTTCACTCAGAAAACTGCAAAATGGTCATAGGGTGAGCATCCTGTCTCACTCTGACATGAAACCAAAATGTAATGTTTAGCAACCTTTGTCAGAGAATCTCTGTTCTCTGCCTCTGCACTGATCACCATCACAGACGTGTCTTTAAAAAGCTTAATGTTTTAGGCTTCTAGTAAAAGAAGGTGTCGCCACTGTTCCTATAACTTGCATCTTTACCTCTGTAAAGAAATTAAAAGATGAACTCAGTGAAATGTGCACTTAGTATTCAGATTGTCTGTCACATGCCATCTCTCAGCTGTGCGAATTCAATTTGGCACAATGTAATCTTCTTACTTAGACCTTCATATTTGGAATGTTTTGCTATTAGACAAGCAGCCTATGCTGAAATACTTCCAATTTCTTATTTTTGCCTATTTGTCATGCATTACAAGACTAAAATGGCAAGCGTGCTTGTTTAATTTAACTAGGATTGTTAAAGATTTGCTGCACTTGTGAAATGTTTGGGCTAATCTTTTGTAAGTCTTAAAAATTATGTGAAAAATTGAAACATTTGCATTGTCTGCTGTCAGTTCTTGCTATCTGAGCTTAGCAGAAGCCTTAAAATATACACAACAGCAAACAGTTCATATAAGATCTCGCTGTCTCACCTGCTTGCCAAGTAGCTCTCCCCCTTCCTGCCCCCATTTCTGAATCTTTAATCTGGAAGAAAAACCCAACCTTTTGTTTGTATATGAACACAGCGCTGCTCTGAATTTGTATAGTTTAGAACAAACACATGTGCTGTTTATATGAGAGCTTTCATTTTTTAATGCTATAATCATGCTTTGCTTGATTGCAGCCAAATGTTGGTGTCCCTTAAGTAAAGCTCTCGCTGTTCTCAATCAGACCAGGCTGCAGCTGTCAGTCAACACTGAAAGTAGCCATGCGTGAATTTTTGAAACAATACGTACTCTTGCAGTGCACTTATAATGTTCAGATCTAAATGTCCTTATGGACAGTTCTTAGACTTCAAATAAAGATTGATAGTCGGAACAGGCTTGATGCTTCCCAGCAGCAAGGAATAGGTGATGCTAAGATAGCAGAGTTGGTGTTGGCAGCTCAGGTGGGAGAATGCAGCTAATGTTAAGTCAAGCAGTTAGGGTGAGTGGCCATCTGCAGGTCTGAAGGTGTACAGGAGGATTTGGGGATCTTTGAAGGATGCAGAGGCTCCATCCTCCACTTGCCAACCTTCTGATACTCTTGCTGCTGGGAAGTCTGAGGAGGGAAGTGTGGCAAGGAGAGCTGGATAAGAGCTGTGGAGAACAGCCTTCTACTCTTGGTAGCGTTGAGGTGTGAAGGAGGAGGTGAAATGTCCTAGAGAGATGGGGACAGCAACCGCTGCATCTGAGAGCGCTGCCTTTCTGGTTGAAGAAACCTCTTGTTAAGGTAGCCTGTTGTGCAGGAACCTATACAAATTGGGGACCAGCACTAGCTATTTGAACTGTATACGTTGTACAGGCAACAAAGGCAGGCAATTGCCTGCTTACTTACTGCCTTGAACCAGCTCTGTTTGTATTCACAGACCTGAGATGTACCATATTCTCCCAACACAGCTTATCGTCTTATCGCTGTGGAACACAGAGGTAGCTCTCTGTTCCTCTCTCACGTGTTGCATGTCTCTGTGGATAGCAGGGGTCTGTGTCATTTAAATGGACACTGCCAGGAACTGTTCTGCATCATTTTTTTGAGCCGTATTAAATTGCTGATCAGTTGACATGAGAACGTGGTGGTAAGATCTTCAGTGCTGAAAGTGAGATGGAATTTACAGGTGAGTTTGACAAGCTGTTGCCATCAGGAGAGGGGAGAGTACCAGCACTCTTGAAAATATATGCATTTTTTTAAGTTAATTTTAAAGAATAGAAATTATATGTTATAATCATGTTGCAAATGGGATTTTACAAGTGTTTTTCCTTGTCTTTTGCTTTCATCCTACAGTTACTCTATTCGCCATTCCATAAGCATGCCTGCGATGAGGTAATGTGCTACCCATATTCTATTTGCTATGGTGATGTTCAACCATGTAATGAGGGGGGATTTGCATACTTTGATCCTGATCCTGCAGTTTTTAGTTGGATGAATAGTGCCACTTCAATCAATTAAGGTTATTCATGTAGATAAGGGCTGCAGGAGAGGCCATCTGTGGTTTTTTTCCTTTTAATTGTATTAACTGTTTAATCTCTTGTACAAGCCTTTGAGTGAATGAAGCAGTTCTGAGATGTATTTGGGTAGTTGATTGTTGTTGGTATTACTGAATCTGAAATTCAGTTGTTTTGCTGTCTCTAGAACATCATCCAAAGCCCATTAACGTCGGAGATGCTTTCCACTTCAGCAGGCTTTGGATCATGCTCCTATGGAGGGATTTTATATGAGTGCTTTCATATTTTAATGGCTGTAATCACGCTTTATTTGACTGCAGCCAAATATTGATGTCTGTTCAAGTAAAGCTTCGACTGTTTCCAGTAAAATTAGGATCCAGCTTTCTTTTTACCCCCTCAGTCTCTACATATATGAAGATCCCCACTCCCCGCCAAGCATGTAGGGAAAACAAATCTCCTAACTATACGATGGATGCTAACTCATTCAATTTCACAAAGTGGATACTTTAAGGCAAGCGTTCACCAGTGTGAATATGGGTCAAATGTGGGTCATAAAACCCAGTTTCTCTCTCCTTTTGACCCTTCTTGCCTTATGAAAAGTTTTTCACCTGTTTAACAGAAACCAGAAGTAAACCTGCATTATTTTTCCAGTTGGCTTCCGTTTGCCTTTTCCTTAAATTAGGGTCAGTTTAACTTAGCCTGATGAGGGATGTGATGTAAATGTATGTGCAGAAATAGAGGCCATCATCATACTCCTGCTAAGTTCCCAGAATGTGCAAAGAGGATGTACTGGAACACTAAAACTTTAGCAGCCATTGGCTTCATTGCTGTGTGAAATGAAGCGCAGGCTCTTGCATGTGTTTGCCTTTCCCTGTGGATGACACAGAGGCATGGGCACCTGCCAGGGTAAAGTGGTTCTGCCTCATTGTTCCACTGTGAGGGTACCCTCTGTTATGGTTGAAGATCACTGTTATGTTTTATTTCTTGTAGGAACAAATGGGTGTAGTGTTTTTAGTGCATCCTGTTGGCCATGTTGGTAGGAGGTACCAGTGCTTTCAGTGGTAGTAGTTTCTATAATCTCTTTCTGGATATACCACAATAGATACATGAAAAGAAAAAAAAAAAAGCTGAAGAACTAAACACTCGATTAAGTAACTGCTTCGTTATGCTGCACTGGGCTTATGGAGATCCTGTCACCTCTTTGTGTTAGAGAAAGTTCAAGAGGAACCCTGCTGGACAATAGTTTCTGAGCTGCAGAGTCTTCACTAATAATGAAGCACAAAGTGTGCTATAATTGAGCTCTCAGTTGTCAAGCAAGGAGCAGAGAATGAGAAGAAGGTCCCCTTTACCCGCTGTAGATTTGCCCAAGTCCTTTGTGCTGGCTGAACTGCTGGAGGAGGAGACAAGCCTTTGGATTCACTACAGCTTGCCTACTTCTAACACATCTTCCTATATGGGATGGGGATTATCAGCAGGGGGAAGCTGCTGCGAACAGCAGAGAAGAGGTATCCATCTAAGCAACTGAGGGGCAACTTGAGTACAGATCTCCATGGGGATCCATACTCTCACTTTGAAACAGCATATGCATTATATTCATAACATTACATGGCAGTTATTTGTTGTGGTCAGTATGTTCTATTTGCAGGAAGAAATGTAAAAAAATGGATGCATTTAAAATGAGGGAGAAGCTATGTTTCAAGTTTTGGAGAAAGAAAGAAGGAACAAAGTTGTCAGGCAAGCTGGCAAGCAAAATATGTGATTTGGTTTAAGAAGGAAAATCACAGCTGTTGCCTTTTTTTTTTATTATTCTTTTAAGATATGTCCAACTCACAGTTTTCCCAAAAACCAGTGTTGTCTTCTGTTCTACGGGGAATGAAAGGCAGAGAAAAGCTTAGCTTTGTCAGAGGGGCACCCTTGGAAAAGTGTCCCTAAAGTCTTTGAAAGCAGCAGGATACACCTGCAGTCACAAAGCCATGGAGTTAGGGGGGTCAGGTTTCCTTAAAGGCATTTGGGTCCCACTTCCTATATAGTTCTAATCCTAGTCTTAGGACATTAAACTGTCATCTTTATAATTATGTAAATTATGAACTTGCTCATAGGCTGAAAAAAAATTTAATTTCTTTATAGTAACAACACAAATGGATAAAACAGAAGAAATGCAGCACTACAGCCGGTGTTCTCTGGTTGTTCTTCTGAGAACATAATAAAAGTATCAGAGGGTAGGCAGGCCAGTCACTGGTTTCAATTACTAGGCAGGTTCTGCTTTTGCAAATTTGTAGCTAAAAAAACCTCATCCAATTAGCGTAATTGGATTTGACTGACAGAACAAAAGTGATTGTTTATACCCTATCAGTCTATACCCTCTGCTGCTGGCCAGCCTTTGTTCTCTTCTAGCATTGTTGCCTGGTAAGAATTGATTAAATTGTGGTGTTACCCCATTACGTTTGCAACTGACTCTTCTTCCTTCCTTCAACTTTGCTTTTCTCCTAGGAATTCTCCAACTTTCAAATCATTTGAGGAGAAGGTTGAGACCACTGTCACAAGCCTTAAGGTAAAGGTTAGAGGGAGAGTTACGTGACTGTGCGTGTTAAAGCGTGACAGCTTTAGTTGTCCCTATCATTTGTAGAGGAGACTGACTGAATTTGCTATTCCATCAAGAATTTCACAGATCGAGGGAGGTCATCCTCCCCTGCCCTGGTGAGGCCACATCTGGACTACTGTGTCCAGTTCTGGGCTCCCCAGTTCAAGAAGGACAGGGAACTGCTGGAGACGGTCCAGCAAAGGGCTACAAAGATGATTAGGGGATTAGAACATCTCTTGTATGAGGAAAGGCTGAGGGACTTGGGTCTTTTTAGTCTAGAGAAAAGAAGATTGAGGGGGGATCTTATTAATGCTTATAAATACTTAAAGGGAGGGTGACAGGAGGATGGGAACAGTCTTTTTTTCAGTGGTGCCCAGTGATAGGACAAGAGGTAACAGGCACAAACTTGAACATAGGAAGTTCCATCTTAACACGAGGAGGAACTTCTTTACTTTGAGGGCGGCAGAGCACTGGAACAGGCTGCCCAGAGAGGTTGTGGAGTCTCCCACTCTGGAGACATTCAAAACCCACCTGAACGCCATCCTGTGCAACTTGCTGTAGGTGACCCTGCTCTGGCAGGGGGTTTGGACTAGTTCTCCAGAGGTCCCTTTCAACCCTGACCATTCTGTGGATTCTGTGTGAACTGCAGGAGCACTAATGGAAAATGAAGGCAATATGCAAAGAAATAGTCTTTCTCTGCTTTATTACTAAGAAATTACTTCTGTTTGCCAAAGTGAACAAGTGGTCTCAGAGGTGCCAGAAACATGGCATTATGAAAATAAAAGGCAGAGACATCTCATAAGGTGTGACCACAATTGATTAGGCTGTGCAAGGCAGAGAGCCGTGTGCAGATGCAAGGTCAGGTTTTGAAAGCAGTGTGGCCTCATGAGCTTTGTGCCAGATGAGGCCACAGAGTGAACTTCCACCCCTGAGCTACACTCCTGTCCATACCAGAGATGTAGTCACCAAGTGCCCCGCATACAGCTGGTGGGAGCTGTCATGTAACTCGGGTGTGATTCACGCTACCAGTGAGGCTCTTAGTGCTGAACTCATCTTTCTTTAATGCAGGTGTGTTTCCTCTCAAATTTAAATGTTTTCTCTGGATTTTAAATTTCAAAACTACGTTGGCATATTTGCTGTGGGACAGGAAGATCTGATGGGAAAGTTACCAGTTATCACTAATAACACTTAAGGCTCTTACGGAGCAGGGCAGACATGGCAAATTTGCAGTGAGCTAGTCTTTTGCTACATGGTAAAGCACATTCAAGGCGGCAACAAGAGGGTTTGTCTCCTAATGGTTCTCATTAATTAGATAAAGTCAAGTGTGCTCATAAAATGGCATTTTACTTTGTTGAGACAGAAAGATTCCAACACATTCCTGTCAGCAGACAAGGGCCAGATTGATCACCCCTCGTTTTAGGGAGAACTGAAAATGCTAGATTAATGTCAAAAGGCGTTAAAACTTGTAAAACATTAAAAAGGCAAGAAAATGGCCTTCCATTTGGGGCAGAAGGACATTCCTTCTTATAGAAAACGCAAATTACAGCTAGAACTGAAGCAGCAGGTGCACAGGGAAGGTCTGTCTTTTCCATGCCACTGTGAAATCATACAGCAGATAAAATTTTCCAGTCAGCGTGTGAGGAAAGTAAGCAGCAGAGAGCTTCATTTATTTTTATGTTTCTAAATAATAAGCACGTCCATCAAAGAATGCAGGGTTGCTCTATCATTTTCAGATTTTGAGTGTTCACGTCTATTTAGTGATAGGCTGTTCTGACAACTTTAAGTCATGAGAGCATAGGGTAATGTCATCTCCATTGCACTGTGTCAGAGAAGGAAATGTCATCACAGTTTTACAGGTGGGAGGCTGCATCCCAGGGAAGACTAGGAGCATCTCAAAGAGCTGGAACGGAACAAAGATCTCCAAAGCCCCAGCTCAGTGCGACTCTATGCCTTCCTGTTCATTCTTTTCACCTTTGCTGCAAATGCTTTTTATACTCAACCTCACTGTAAGAGAAATCATCCATGTAGTGGGTGCATCAGCTTGGAAGGTCTGAATTCCTGTCTGTTGCAGTCAAGCGTATTGCTTGCTTATCCCTTTGTTTTCCTTCTACTTCTACCCATTTAGATAACCAATAGATATTTTCTGAACATCAGCACAGCCCGCTAGACTGGATACAGATTTTTACCTCTTGAGATGGGAACTTTTAATAACAGTGACTCAAACTGTCAGAGCAAATATCAAGCCTACTACTACCTTATTTTATTGAACTTTCAAGCTAGGCAAGCTTCTGTGCTAGCTGGTGAAACAAAGGATTATGTAGAACTAACCCTCTGGAAACTTAAGACACAAAGTTCATTTAATTAAAATAATCTTCCTAAGCATTCAGTGGCTGACAGCCGGGAAAAATGCCAGCTTGTCTTTAAGTCGTGCTGCAGTTCTAGGATGGAGTAAAAAGTTTTGCCCTATTTTCAGACTTGAATCAACTTTGAGTGGGCATATCAGCAAGCCAAACTACAAAAGAACATTTGCTTACCAAGACAACTCAGTCAAAACAGCTTTGTCTCTTTGTCACTTAGCCTTGACCATTTCCAAATCTTTATCTAAAGTTCTGTCTTTGTTAGGAAAACTCTGTTTCAGAGATTTAGCCATATTGGGTTTTGTTCTTAATACTTATATTTCCAAATTCATTTTGAAAGCAGCTGACCTGTGAGCACAGTGTCATGTGTTTCATTAATGGAATTTGATAGCTCTTCCTGCCTTCCCCACAGGAAAATGCTGTGGGCGGTTTTAGGTATCAGTATTTAGACAGCTACAAGTACCTAAAGGGAGACAAGCTGCTGGTTTTGTTCTTTGATTACTATTTCTGTCCAAAATCTCAGTATGGCTTATGTATTTTGACAGCAGCTGTGTTACCACTGATGGCGGATGGGCCACTTTACTCAGCAAATGAACCAGTTCATTTTAATACCCAGCTCTTATTCAGCCTGCATAGAACTATAGTGAAACCAGTGAGCTACTCGTAGAAAGAACCACACTAAGTTTATTCGTAGGATCTAGGATCCTGCCTGGGATCTGCTTAGGGAGTTGTTCCTTTAAGCATATGATAAATGCCGCTGGCAGATTTTATGATTGCAGCCTAGAAGTTTAGAAATTAGGGGAAGAAAGGGATTGCTTTATCTGACTGTTTTTATGGCTTCTGTTCTAAGAAAAACCCAGCCCCACAAGTTCTCTGCCTGCTTTGAACAGTTCCCAGCCCTCCATGGCCAGGGAGTGGAATGCAAATGGAACTTGCTAGAGTGTGAGCAGAGGAACTTGCTGCTCTCTTTGTTTGCTTTGTTTCAGACCAAGGTTGGTGGGACAAGCCACACAGGGGGCAGTTTTGAAGAAGTTCTCAGCTCTACAGCCCATGCCAGCGCTCAGAGCTCTCTTGCTGGCGCCCGACTCCCTGAGAGCGAAGAGGAGCTTCAGTGTTAGACCACAGGCCCTCCTGAGCCTCACATGCCTCTCTTCAGAGACTGATGATCGGCCAGTGATTTTTAGACCTCCCTCATCACCCAACTTGTGCAACACGGTTTGGTCAGCTTTGGAAAATTGCCTCGTGCTGGGGATCTATATTTGTATTTTGAATGGGCCATTTAATCATCTGGTACACCATAGAAACCACATGCAAGTCATTGACTTACAATGGTCTAAATTCTATGTTAAGTGACCAAAATAGTTTTGATTCTCACATAACTTCCCTCCAATGCTCTCCCAGTCTCTGTTTCTTTTTTCTTTTAGTTTACAGTTTTCTATCTGTTGGTTTCCAACTCCCCTCTCAGTGCCACATCAGACAGATGGACCTAGAGCTGTGCAAAGATTTCTACTGCCAGCAGTAGCCCATGTACCAGCTGTCTACCAGCCAAACCAGGTGCCCTTTGCTCAGGAGTGTCTGTACATGATCTATTTCCTAAGGGAATTTAATCACTTATTGTCACAAAAAGTTTTTTCTCCTTCACTGGTACAGCCTGGCATTGCCCTCCACCCATTAGTCAGCAGAGTTAAGGAGGACAGGAAGAGACACCCAGAAACTGAACTGATCAGAGCTGCTGATTTAAGATGATCATTGTAGGTGGAAAAGCTTCAGTTTAAAAATATGTTCCATTTCTTGCCCTCTGTGGTTCGATAAGGGTTGACAGTGTAAGTTAATTACAAAAGGAAGTGGAGCAGAGGGAACCTCTAATAATTTTGCCTCCATATCTTCCCCTCAAAAATAAGGGAAGGTAAATTTATGAGCCTCAGTCAAGATACAGCCTTAAGTGAAAGAAGACAACACCAACAACTGGCTTGAGATGTGCCATAGGTTAGAGAGCCCATGCCTTCAGTCCGCGTTTCAGAGCTGCTCGCATATACCCTGTTATCTTACAATACACAGGATGAGTAGGTACTTCACTTTTGGTGTCAAATTTTGTCATGCTTCGCTCTGGGACATAATTCCACCAGCCGCATTATATCTGCTTAATCACCCAGAGCCAGAGTCATCTCTCAGCTTTGCTTCAGCATGTTCTCTTGCATCCTTTTAACATATTTTTCTAAGAAAAGAGCAGCACACTTGTGACACTGTCTTGCTGTCTAGTGAGCCTGTGTCATTCTGCATGTTGCAATGCTCAGTTCACCAGACTGATGAAAGTAAATATAGTATAAACAAGATGGAAAAGAGTCTGGCTACTTTCAAAATGGATGCATTTTTTGATCATAAGCCAAAGCTTCAAATCAGTGTTAGTGAGTTTGACATTACAGACTGCTTAAAATCTTGTGAGGAAACTTGGCTTTAAGTGATTTTTTCCCTGTGTGGCTTTTGTTATAGTTTTTATAAAGTTAGAATTCCTTTCATAATGTTCTACTGGACATAAGTTAACTTTGGACATTTATATCAAATGCCTCTTTAGTGTGATTTTTAGCATGGAACCAAATCTAATTTGTTTTTTTAAGTGCAGTTTTCTTGTGACAGTTTGCTAGCTTATTTTATGTGGTTTTGTGCATAAATGTGAATTTATTTAAATAAAGAAGGTATTAATGGTCAGCTTTGTGTAAATGAAGTTATTGATTCTTACTAAAAATAAATTTCTCTCTTACTCTTTTACACTTTGTGACGTTTTCTTTTTAATTCTGTATTTACCAGTATTACTGTGCATCTCTAAGCCTTTCTGTGTCACTGCAGAGTATCAAGGTACATTGCAAGAACGTAATCTGCCATTCCTACACTTCCCTTCTGGACCTGAAATTCCCCATGGAAATCTGTGGCCCAAGTTTTGAAATTGTTGAGGTTCAAAGGAGAAAAAAGACTGAACCAAGATCAGTAAAAGTGAAATGCATGGCAGAAAACATCTTCTAGTTCTGACAATATTGACTTTCTTTGCAACAGGGCCAGCATATATACTGAGGTTAAAACACATAGTCCAAGTACTGTCATCTACAGGATGCTGATTAGACCTCATTTTATTCATATACATATATACGTATGTACATACACACAGCAAAATGCTTCTGGGAAAGCAGTAAATTGTTTTTAGCTAGATTCATTAGGAGTACGCTTTAAAGAGCTTGTGTCAATATGACTTAGCAGAGGCAGGGTGGCCAGACAAGCTTCTCTTCCATATAAACCCTGACATGCTATTGTCATTACAGCAGCTGCCATGATGTGTAAGCTCATCTCCGATATGGTGATCAGGAGAAAGATGGGGGAGGAGGCAATTTCCTCTCACAGGTCGCATGTCCAGAGCCTACCACACTTTTCTGACAGGTGAACAGTGCACTTCGCTACTGCGTAAGGAAGCCTGAAGCCCCACAGACTGTTTGCTGACCTTTCCATCAACCTGTCATCACAGCTCCCACTCCGATTGCACTTTCTCCTCCAGTCTCTTTCCAGCCAATTCCTATTTCTATTAAAATGCAGTGCCCAAAACTGACACGCAACTGCACCTGCAGTGAGTAGAAGGGAATGTAATTTTACATAAAGTACCTGCTGCATTTCTTTAAAGAAAACCCCAAACAACACACACTCAAAACACATCTTTGTTTCTCAGGATAACACTCACCTTGCACCATCGCGTGGCTGATGGGGGTTCTTGGTTCCCCTGGACCCCTGCAGAACTGCATCCCGCCAGCCAGTAAAGCCTCCTGCTGCGTTGGAGGAACCGACTGTTCTTGCTGGGGTGGCGCTTGTGCCATGTGTGTTTCTATCACACATCTTTTTTTAAGGCCACTTCTCTTGTTTGTCAAGAATGTTCTCAGTTATGTCTTCCAATGCATCTGTAGCGCTCTCGTGCTTGGCATTCAATACAAGCTAACAGAGACTGGTGTGTATGCATCTCAGTGGAATAAAAATGCTGAGGAATGGTGGGCCCACTCCATCACCCATCGCTTGTACTGTCACAGTCAGCCACCAATTACCACTAGTTTCATATTGCTCAGTAAAGCACAGTGTGTTCTTCCAGGGTTGCCATAGGGCACTGTGGTGGGCTGACCCTGGCTGGACACCAGGTGCCCACCAAAGCTGCTCTATTGCTCCCTCCCTCAGCAGGGCAGAGGAGAGAAACTATAATGAAAGTCAAGATAAGGACAGGGAGATCACACAGTAATTACTGTCACAGGCAAAACAGACTCAATTTGGGGAAAATAAATTTAATTTATTACTAATCCAATCATAAAACACCTTCTCCCCACCCCTCCTTTCTTCCCAGGCTCAACTTCACTCCCAAATTCTCTACCTGCTCCCCCCAAGCGGCACAGGGGGACACAAATGGGGGTTGTGGTCAGTTCATCACACATTGTCTCTGCTGCTCCTTCCTCCTTAGGGGGAGGATTCCTCACACTCTTCCCCTGCTCCAGCGTGGGGTCCCTCCCACAGGAGACAGTCCTCTACAAACTTCTCCAACAGGAGTCCTTCCCATGGGCTGCAGTTCTTCACTAACTGCTCCACCACGGGTCCCTTCCACAGGGTCACAAGTCCTGCCAGGAGCCTGCTCCAGGGTGGGCTCTCCACTGGGTCACAGCCTCCTTTGGGCATCCACCTGCTCCAGCATGGGGTCCTCCACAGGCGGATATCTGCTCCACCAATTAACCTCCATGGGCTGCAGAGGGACAGCCTGCCTCACCATGGTCTTCACCACAGGCTGCAAGGGAATCTGCTCCAGTGCCTGGAGCACCCCTTCCCCTTCCTTTACTGACCTTGGTGTCTGCAGATTGCTGCTCTCACATATTCTCACTCTTATGGCTGCTGCTCCACAGGTGCCCCCCCCCCGCCCCCTTCTTAAATGTTATCCCAGAGGCACTACTACCAGCATTGATGGGCTCAGCCTTGGCCAGTGACAGCTCCATTTTGGAGCCGGCTGGCACTGGCTCTGTCAAACATGGGGGAAGTTTCCAGCAGATTCTCACAAAAGCTGTAGCTACACCCCTCTAGCCCCCTGGTACCAAAACCTTGCCATGAAAACCCAGTACAGGCACAACTGCTGCCCTGTGTGGTTCCCTGAGCAGAGCAGGTGAGACATGGGATGCCTGCTCTAATATGCTCTGCAGACTTTGTGCACTGTGCAGCCACTAAGGCAAGAGCTCCCCGCAGCTCTGCACAGCACCCTGAGCCTCCCCCAAATGCACCGGCCGCAGAATGCAGCGCGAGCTTCAGTCAGGCCCTGAGGTTTTTGCAAAGGAGACACTTCCTTAGTCATGGTGCCTGAAGATGTGTGCTCAGCTGAATTACTGACCTTTAAAGGGAATGACAATTGAATTGAGTTTTACGCTGCCTCATTTGACATGAGGCTGAACACAGAGAAGCTAGCTCTGAGTCTCTACCATCCAATTTTTGCAGGTGCAAACTTTCATTATTCTGGTAATTGTGACTTCGCCCTAATTTCCAGCTGCACCCATGACGCAACAGTTAATGTGGTGCAGACACCGGCCTCATGGCATTTACCACCACTACAGCTTTACTTGACAACCATACTGTACTGTCACATTAGCATTATTACTTCTGCTACGAACTGTCATTTACAGCGAATCGGTACCAACGTGTAACAGCCGGAACAAAGAGCGGCCAGCTTTAACATGGGCGTGCAGGCTGTTGCATTCGATTGCGCAAGCTCCAAAGGTCCCTCCAAAACTCAGCTATTCTGTGATTATCAATTACCTGTGCAAGAGTCTAAAATTGCCATTCGTGGGTGAGGGAGAGTCAGGAATACTGACCTTACGGAAATGTCAGTACCATTCCCTGATACAACACGTGAAAATTGTATGAAACAATAAATGTATTGAGAAGATGTAACTAATGAGATGATTACCAGTTTTATCCACCGTCACTTATTAAGGCTCACGCGTGCCAAAGAAATTTCATCTCTAAGTTTGTCAAGAGCTTCTAGAGAAACGTACTCATTGGTCTCATTTCTGTGTAGCACAGTGAACAGACATTAACCCATTCGATATACAAGGTACTTAAACCCATACGTACTTAGAAGTCACAGAACAAGACTATGTGTCCCATTCAGAGCATTACAAGAACAAATTAGACTGCAATCAGCTAAATTTTAAACTTACCTGAATTTCCTCAGTGGAGAATCTATTTGTAACTGAGACTGCATCAATCAGAGGCCGATTTAAAAAAAAAGAAAAAAACCAAAACAAACAAACAAACAAACTCATTCTAAATATTTGGTCCTTAACACAACCTCTGACCTGGGAGGTAACTATCCTACCTGCTCCTATCTAAGTAGTCCTGGGATTCTCAGCAGTGAATGCACAGAAAACAATCTGCTGGCATAATTAGCAACGTTATGGGAGGAAAAATAATACACAGCATATAAAACAAAATATTTATTAAAGCTAAAGCATTTAGGAACACCTCAGGAATGTGGATGAGATGTAGCAGCTATTTTTTTGTTCCTTACTGTGTTAATCAGAGATACAAGCTGGAGTATTTCTGGGTGAACAAACTTTCCTGCAAAACAAAAGAAAGGAAAAGTTAATTAAAAATGCTCTGATTTTCCTACATGTGAAAGGTTGGCAGTTATGTTGCTTTAGGCTCAAAATAAACGCCAAATTATTATTTTAAGAAAGAAAGTACTCCCATTTTACTCCAAGTATGGAAGCGTGTAAGAGTAGTTACAGCTATTTTTCCCCCGCAAAACTTATAAAAATATCTCATGCTTTATTAAGATACTTAAGAGCTGAAAAAAGGACACACTCTGGCCAGGACAATCCCATGCTATGTATCCTGCTACAAGAAACCACCCCAATTACAGGCATCCATAGGGTATATGCTCGAGGCTCTACTGAGACACTCGCTTAGTTTAAGTTACTGAGTTCTACTAGGAGGGCAAAGACATCAATTAGCAAATTAAGTATTCCAGCTATGCTGATGTTGTCCTTTTTTTCCCCTTCTTCCCTAATCAAAATTATTGCATTTTTCAGAGAGCTCATTATTTCCCTGAGGAGACACTAAAGTACAAATGGGACTTGTCAGGGACTGTGTCTGGTAGTTGCTGGTCCTCTCCCCAATTCTATCTGTCCATAGTTTCTTCCCCAGAATAGAATGGCTTGGAGTCACAGTCCTCTTCTGCTGTTCAACTGCCTTGCTAAAACAATAAAGACTATTATTTTATCTATTTTTCCTTTCCACTATCAGTTTATTTTAAAGGATGAAAAGCAGTGGGTAGAATAAAGTGTACAATTGCACCTAAAACATTTCACTGAGCTGGTTCTCACATGGGCAGGTCCCACAAGACCATAGCTCACGTAGGGGTAACAAATTTTACTTCACTGGTTCATGAAACACTAACGAAGCAGAAACAAGCTGCTGACAGAGCATCAGTGAAGACTGAAGCCTCCTTCATAGACCTCCAATGGTACAGGAGACCCTTACACACATGTGAATGTAATGAAAGCTGAGCCTCTCTCTAGATAAAAAGTGATGTAAAATGAACTTGGCATAAATGAAATTCAGGTTCAATGCACACAGATAAATGTAAGTTACTTTTACACTGCAGTAAGTTTCCCCAGAAATATTTAGGGTACTTGAGCAACGAGTAAAATAACTTGTTCTCACTTCTCTGAATGTCTATCAGAAAAAAAGGCAATTTATATATTTAATTTAATTTATGAAAGACAAAATAAATTTAAAAAAAAAGTCCAAATGTCATACCAGCAGTTGAATCGTAGAAATCCTGCAGTCTGCCAGGTGTGTTTTCCAACTCTTCATACTCAAACGCTTGCAATATCATCTCACACTGATCCAACTGTTTTACAAACTTGGCTTCAGCAGTACACTGGTTTTCATATTCCTAAACAGATTTGCAGTTATAAGAAAAAAAATTGTGTTGTTCTGAAATAGCATATTAGAATCTCTTTATGTATGTACAATTTTCTTCATCGGTACAAGCCACTCCCTAAATATTCACAAAAAGAGAGCAAAAGACAAAACTGTTCAGACTGCTATTCAGGAAAATATTTGAAATAAGTATGTACTAAATTTCTATTACATTTAATAGGACTTAACACAATTCTTTGCATACTCTAAATCTAAACATACCAAATGTTCTCTCTGAATCAGGGATGATATGGAGACAACCCTACACAACATACAAGTTAAACAATAGCTTCCATTTAACAACATTTTATGTATCAAGATCTTTTCAGACCTGGCTAAGGCTACGAATTACCACTGTGTGTACCTATGCATTACCATTACCTATTTTTAAAACCTATTTTGCACTTTTCTCCACCACTTGCTGTTTTTATAAGGAGTTGTTCTTTACATTTCTTCTGTTACTCCTTCTTAATCTCTTTGGTCTAATCTGTCTGAGCTGCTTATGTCTTTATGTCTCTCCTAGGAGATAGGGAAGGGAGTCGTTAAAGGGTTTCCTCCCCTTCAGACTTCAAGTCCTTTAATCTCTGCTATCTTTTCCCTCTCTCCAGTCATCGTCAGTAAGTATTTGTGTCATTCACAATTCTAGTCAAACAATTTTACTGTAATTTGCTTCCAGTGATGGAAGCATACGGGTTTGCCATTTCATCTTCTCTTTTCTAACTACTGCATTGTATTTGATGTCTCATCAGCTGGTCTTCTCCCGACTTCCAATACCAACTGCAGAAAACGGCTTCTTTCTGTGCAGGTTACCATCACCTCAAGACCCTTGGCATGTCTGACTCATTCATCATCACCACCCCTGATAATCAGACCAGAGGTTTAAGTACACACCGGGCCCATCTGTGCTTTCAGAGCCACACAACCCACAGCACACAGCAGTTCTACAGATGACAGCAGCACAAGTGCAGGAACAGTTTTTCCTACTGACCAAAAAACATAGCACCTCCTTCTGCATCTTAAGACAACCGTGGGTGTCATTCACAGTGAAAAGATCCTGCGTTGCAATTGCAGCACAGTGATGCTTAGGTAAGTGTCATGGTCGTTTCCTTGTCCAACATAGTATTAGGAGCCCGTTTGTTCTCATGCTTACTGCTTTACATTTGAAAGTCAGAAATCCAGATTTTGATAGCCATGATTGATTCATATATACTACAGTATTTAGATGTGAACAATGCTTTGAATTTCCAATTACATTTTGATAATTATTTTAGTAATCTACTTCATTTCAGCATTTTTACCTTCTTTTCCTCCTTTCAATTTGAGCTTTGCCTCATCTTTACATTATTTAAATACTACTTATTTTCTTAAATCTACTTATTTCTACTCTTTTTTTTGTTTTGTTTTGGCCACCAAAGAGAACAAACTGTTGGCAGCATTACAAAGGAGAACTTCAGGAGAAGGAGAACTATTCCTGCTTGCTTGTAAAGGTCTGTCCCACCTCTAGCAATTAATTGGGAGTATCAATCTGTTACCAACCTCTTTGTGCCATACAACCCACCAGATCTTATTCATACCTCAGCTCACATTAACCTCAAGAAACATCAGCTATTATATGTGCAACTGTGCACAATGCAGAAAATAAACACATAGCATTTCCTCCCCACAGGTGTTTAAGAGCACAAAATAACAGAATACTTCAGAAAAACAGTAACTGGTCTCTGAAACACCACAGTCTAGCTTTTAAAAATTACTCCTGTACTTCTGCTCTTGAAAATAAAAAAGCAGACAGAGCTGAAGTGAGCCAACTCGTTTATTTTAATGTGGTTTTTTTTCAAATGTATTCTGGATTAAGTTAGAAAGTACAAATATATTGCAGGCATCTCTCTGCTAACCTTTCTCCCCTACACTACACTTGCAGAGCTCTCACCAATACAGTCCAAAGCAATAGTCTGTAAGACTGAACAAGAAAGAGGGGCCAGAGCAGCGCAGGAACAGATCTTGTCCCAGCCACTGTTTAGCTCTGGGCCATAACTTCCTTCGCTCACAGAAAGAAATCAAAGGGAAATGCCTCTGGCTTGCTGAGAGCAGAGTATCATACCAAGTGATCAGATGCTTCTTGTTTTCTGCCTTTTTTTCTTTCTGCCTTTTCTTTCTTTTTAAGAAGCACATAGTTGTTCAACTTAAGACTAGAGGGACTACACAGGAGTATTAGATTTTTAGGTTACATTTGCTGCTACGTGGGTTACACCCCTACTGCTGCATTGGAGACTCAATGCCAATAAATTATCCTGAAGGTAGAAATAAAGAACAAATGATCAAAAGTGTGCATGTTAAATTATGGTTAACGATAATGATAAAAAGCTAACATGCTGAAGAACTAACTGCATACTGAACCAGTTCTTAAACAATCAGAAGAGAAGACTGAGTCAAAGAAAAAAACCCCAAACATATATGCAAAAAAAAAAAAAAAAAAAAAAAAGAAGAGTCCTACAGGACTAATCTTATCGATCAAAAACTCCTTTTCCTCCATTATAACAGGTTCTCAAGGGAGAAGGAACCAGTGCTCACTAAACAAACGCATACAGATTATTTCCCAGATCTCATTATGCTGGTTTTCCCCCTTTACATTGAATTACAGCACTGAAACCCCATCCCTATTGACAGTTTCACCACACAACTACTGCAAGATAAAAAACCCCAAACAAACAGGGTGCTGTAACAAAAGGCAGAAATTGGCTGCAAATATCTGGAATTTAAATACAGCCCAAGTGGAAAAGTAAAAATATCAGCATAATATACAGTTTCAGGTGACAGAGTCCAAGAAACATATAATGCTTTGTTTGCAACAACATGTGAACAAGATATTGTGGATGCACTTGTCCTCATGCAACAGTATGCCAGGAGAAGATAAAGCACAGTAATTATAAACTTGAATTGGCTGGAAATAATCTAATCATCCCTAGTTTGCAAGTATAAAAGATCTTATCAATTAACAGCATGAGTTCACATCAAAAAGTTAAATCACCTTCAAATATAGAAGATACTTTCCAATACAACCATTTAAGATACCCAAGACCAGCCAGCAATCTGTGTTGTAGAAAAGCACTGTTCTGTGTCAATAGGCCACATTTAAGTTCAAACCAGAAGTAACTACTAAATATTTTAGCCTAATAGGCTGTATAATAAAGAAATGGAAGCCACATAAATTATTACTTGCACAAAAAGCAATACTCTGTGGCATCATCAGCTACCATTATTTTTTCACGTATTAAAAGATCATGAGCTGCAAACAGCCAGATGTGAACAAAAGAGATAATGTCGTAACAAAACAAAACAAAAAAAAAAAAAGAGATTGATATCCAAGAGGGCAAGAGGGCTGGATGTAGAGGATAAACCCTTCCTTCAGTTGTACAAGCCCTGGATGGGTTCATCTGAAACTCTGGCAGAATAATCAGCTTCTGCCTTTGGCCTCTCAAAGTCTGGGGTTTCTTTTTGAAAGGGATTCTAAAGTGACCTTGAGTCATACCATTAGCTTCATGTCCCAGGCAAATGAATCCACCTTGTTTGAGGTCAAAACAAGAATGACACAGTTTCACAGGTAAACAGGAAGAAGACAATGGGTTACCCTGAATTTTACCAAAGGATTAAAAGAATGCAAGCTTACTTCCCAGAGTTCATAAATTTCTTTTCTGAGGTCCTCTGACAGAAGCTGGGTCAGTTGTTGCATAGCTGCCTGAAAAAAAAGAAGCCATTTCCATTTATCCATTTTTTGAGCGAGCACATTTTTATCATTATCTTTTTTGAAGAATTAACTACTCATTACCAAGTTTGCAGAAACATACACTACACAGCATATTATTCTAAAGTGCACATGTACATAAATCTGCCAGAGAAACAGTCGGACCACTCAGTGGAGGATCTTTTCTGGGAGCTGCTTAGATGAATTGTTAGAAAACAAAAGAAAAACAACCTGGAAGTGCATCCAATATCTTCAAGAGTCCAAAAAGAAGCCCAGAGCAAAACAGGCAAGTCAAATGTCAGGGAACTGCCTTAAATTACCGGCTCTGCCTTCAAGATTTAACTAGTGGAGGCAACATTTGAACTTAATAGGTTATAGGTGCAGTTCAAAAAAGCAGCTTCAAAATACTAACTCCTAGTGTTGACAAGTAACTGCTCCCTCCCAAACACTCAATTAGCACATTTCCACTAGCAGGGCTGAGAACAGCTAGTGACTGTCAGCCAGGCAACACAACATAAGTTTTTAAAAGTCTCCAATTTTGAAAGAGAGAAAAAAATCCATTTAATATTCTGCAGCAATAAAATGCAGCGCTCCCAGACTGAGACACCATTTGTTCAACAATAAAAATCTCGGTACAAGGTTTAACGAACGCAGTATCAAACTCATGGTTTAACCAGCAAACAGAAATTGTTCTGCATGCTCTTTGTGCTCTTCCAGCTGATCAGTCTCATTTCTGCACTATTTCTACTGTTTTCCTAGTAACACTAAAGGCTGCTTCCGAAACAATCAACATCACAGGCAAGACAAAGGTTTTGTGCCATGATTGTTCCTCCACTTCAAATACAGGGTTTAGTTTCACAGTATGGCTGAACTGAATCAGCTGCTCCCTGCCACTGAAGCATCAAGGTCTCATTCCTTCCCACCTCTTTCCAGCTCTGGAGCTCATCAGACTTCAAGGTTAGCAAAATGACTTACCTGGCAAAAAAAACCACCCACCCAGAACAACCCAAACAACCCCCAGAAAACCCCAAATGTGGTTTGTTGGGGTTTTGGGTTTTTTTGGTTGGTTGTTTTTTTTTTTAGATCAAGTTCATTTTCTGCCTTAGCGAGACTAGCTGATTAAAGTATGGCAGAATCAGCAAACAAGCAGAACCAGCTCAGCATCATCTGTAGAGCAAAAGGAAAAAAAGGAGAACTCTGCAGCGGAAGCAGCATACTGATAATTCAGCTCAAGCCACCTCATGAAACCGTTACCCTTGGTGTATTTTTACAACTAAGCATTTCAAAGTCACCCTAAATGTTTAATGTTTGACCCTCTTTCCCACAAAATCAACAGCAAAGTCCTCACTGAGTGAAATGGGAGCAGAAGGAGGTCCAAATACTTAAGAAAACTCTTAAACATATTTAGGCATCAAAATATCTTTTTCATTGCCTAAATAAAAATGAGAATTCCCGCTAGGCAAAATTGAAGCCTGATCCTTGGTGACAAAACCACTTTTGGAGGCTTCCAGGAAAGAGGTGGGGGGAGTGTTTTTTTTTTTTGTTGTTGTTTGTTTAGCATAAGAACACACTAGGAAGTACACTGAAAAAAAGAAATACCAAAATTACAGTCAGTACAGATAGTACTTCAAGAACACTGAATACCCCTTTGATCTTTAATTTCCAGTTTCTTAGCAAAGAGCTTACTCCTAGATTTAGTCATAGCCCCCTAACGCCAAGTTTTGAACAGATAAGCGTAAAAGTGTGTGTGTGGGGGGGATAATCACTGCAACTTTTTTTTTTTTTTTTTTATACACACTTTTAAGAGCTAATTGTAGCCTCTAAAGAGCTTCTGAGGCATCACGTTGCCCTCTAGCTGTGGCTGGAGGTTTACATTTTCTTCAAATAATGCATCAAACCAGAAATGACAAACCCACAGTTTGGATACGTACAAGGCCAAAAATAAAATAATTCTAGACTCGCTGCACTCAAAGACTCATAACCTGTGCATCTGTGTCTGCATTCCTGTGCAAAGAGTTTAAATAAAGTCTGCATCGCAACCACACAATCTGGCACCACACAAATGATCTGCCACAAACTGTCACCCACCCTTCTCAGTGCACCTAACCCCTGCTGCCCACCTCTCAGTAATGCTGGTCAACATGACTAATTCAGGCTACCAAAAATCCAGCCAGTTCATGAATAAATGGCCAACGTGAAGATTACTTCAAAGGCTTTCCTTCCATAACTTTGTACTTGGCAAGGTTACATGTACAAAAATCACGAGTTCAAAACTTTGGTTGTTTGTGGCATATTTGTCCAATGCCAATGACGGTATTGTTGCTTAGAGGGTCTCTTCACTACCACCGAACATTAAAAACACGCAGAACACTTTGCAAATATGGCTTCACGCCTTATGTCCATACCTCTTCTCTCCTGTGTTTCTCCTCTTTTGAGATATTATCTGCAGGAGCAATATCTCCAACAATGCATTCAGCCATATCATGAACCAAAGCTAATCGTATGCATCTGACAAGAAGCAAAGACAGAATAATTAGTTTTTCAGCATTTTAAGCAATATCTTGTCATTCATAAAGCTAAGAGACTGCATAATTTATCCCCTTCAGACATGATTTTAGTTCCTGATTTGTAGCTACTGCTGCTTGTAAATGTAGGTTCAAGTATAAATACAGTTTGCATGTGAGCACAGCATTAAAAAATAACGTACTTAGCTTTTGTATGCTTGGCTTTCAGAGATGCTGTAATAACTAAATCATTGTACATTAACACTGCAACAGGTAGAAAGTAATATGATTGGAGCAATCCCAAATTTAGTATATAATCTGACACTCACAGCTCTCTAGCTGTGCCAACCTGCAGCAGAATACCCAAAAAAGCCACCACTATTTACATCAGCTCCTGAAGGGACAAAGCAAGTACGATCCCATACTAGACTTGACAACTCATTCAACACTAATTATGCTTTCTCTTCTACGCTACATGATTTCTGAAGCTCCCTACTGCTGCTGAGTGCTAATTCAGTCTGTCAAGATCCACAGCGTATGGCTTTGCCATTGCTGGCTGTTACTTCAGACTGTGTTTTAACTGAGTGTCTTCAGCTCGCTTACTTATGACTTGAGAGAAGACCAGCTCAGAGCCTCTGTATTAATGACTTGCCTCAGCACCTGGAATTTAGCAATAAAAATCTTCAGCCCCTTTCAGCTCTGCCTGTCCAAAGGATGGAGGGAAAAGAAGAGGGGAGAGGGTTTCGAACTCATTCAGTGTGTTTTAAAAGCTCTTCCTCAGGATGACAGCTATTTTAAGCATTTTGGTTGCAGCTCTCCCACGACATTAACAAGTGGTCACAATAACCAAAGGCAGTCTCACCTGTCCTTGTTAAGGCTTTTGTCTTCAGTCACCAAAGCCATCATCGCCATTCTGTACATATGATCAGATACGCTCTCTGGCTTTGCCACGTTCCTGTACACCCATCCTGTCCGCGGTACTCTCTCAGTGAGGAAACGTAAACGTTAAAACCTTAGGTTTTGCAGGACCCCACTTCAGAGATGCCAGTAGAAATGTTGTCCCACTGTGACTACTATGCTCCTGGGAAACACCTGTCCCAACAACTGAGCTCCCCGGAGGCTGTGACCTCTGCATTGCATTGCATTGCCTAGCCTTTGCACTGCTATTCGCAGGCAAGGAAAAAGCACCAGCACTCCAACATCCCCCTCACCGGCACCCTCACCCCCCCAACCAGCACCCCCCTCCCCCCCCCCCCCCCCCCCCCCCCAGCACCCCCACCCCCCTACCGGCACCCCCACGCCTCCCCACGGCAGCCCCAGCACTTGGGCGGGCCGTCCCCACTCCGCGGGCGCCGCGGCGGGCCGACAGTCGCGGCCCGGCTCTACGCCGACCGCCCCGCTGCCAGGCCCCGGCGGCCAGGCCGGGCGCCACCAGCCGGGCCCCGGCTCCCACCCCGGCGATTGCTGGGGAAACCCGCCTGAAGGTCCCGGCCCGCCCCAGGGAAAGGCCGCGGGCAGACACCCCGCCAGCCACCGCGGCCGCCCGGGCCCACAGCGGGCCCCGCCGCCCCGCGCCTTTCCCCCGCCCCGCTCCCGCGGCCGCCGCGCTCACCTTCAGCTGCCCCAGCAGCCGCAGGAAGGGCAGCAGGCCGCCGTTCGTTCCTGCCGCCATCCGCCGCCCGGCAGCCACCGCCGCGGCCCGCTCCTCCTCCACAAGGTCCGGGCAGCGGCGCTGGGTGGCGCCAGGGGAGCGGCTGTGGCCGGTGGCCGGGATCCCCGCCCAGGAACCGGCGGAGGAGGAACACGGCTGCAGCTGTGGGCCTCATGGCGTCGGGGGTGGGGGGGAGAAGGGTATCTGGCTCCTCGGGGATTAATTAACTACAAACAGCGCTTAATAATGACGACTCAGACTGCCGTTGCAACGAGGAAAGCAGCAAGAGAAGCCTGGCTGCTCGCGGGCAGGGGAAGGTGGGTGGGTGGGTGGTGTGTCCTCTCCTGGGCTGGGAGGCAGGAGAAGGCAGTCGCACAGGCAGGAATAGCTCAGGCTTCAGTCAAAACTGATCGCATCGGTGGCCTTTAGCATACTTAAAAATAACCCCACAGTAAATAGTGCAAACTTATACTTAAAAAACCTCCAAAACAGTAAATAGTGCAAGCCCACGTAATTATTCAGAGGAGAGAGGGTAGTTATTGGAGTTCCTGCACTCAAGAGTTTTAAATTATTTTGGGAACTCCTGGGGTCTGGCTACGGGCATTCCCATCACTTCTATAAGTTTAATAAATAGCACACTGAGTTACTTTACAATCAGTAGCTTTTCCAAATACTTTGCATTTCTTTGCTATTTTTATCTTGCCAGCTGACTGAAATAGCAGATAACGGTTTAAATGTGGCAATGAAAGACTGTTTTCAGAAAAGAACATCTGTAGTTTGCCAGATATCAACAGATGGCAGAGTATTTTTATTTTTTCTCATGTGTATACTTAAACACACTCCCAAATTAATAATAAAGCCGAGACAACATTTTGGTGACCGTTTTAAGGCCATCTTCCCACAGGCATTGTGGTTAGTAACTCCAGATGAAACGATGATCTGCAGTTCTCAATTAACCGCAGAGGCAGGGAAACGGTAAGAAAGACCACACTAAGGTCTGGAGATCTGATGTTTCTCCCTTTTGAGTGCACAGGGATTTTTTATTTTCCAAGGATGATTTAGGGATTTTTTTCTCTAAAATCCCTCGGTTTTGCCATGGTGCAGAGCTCCTAGCAGTTGGGAATTTAATTACTTAGGGCAGTGATTGCGGAGGGTATTAAGTGAGTCTTTGCTGCAAAGAAAAGATGGCATTGCCTCTGAAACACTCCAGATGCCAGCTGGGAGAGTTGCACCTGAATTTCCATGCTCTGCTGACTCCTGCACAGTCATTGCAAGACCTGCAGATCAGCTGTGCAATTTCTTTCCCCTGTTGTGGCTGGCAATTGTATTTTTCCTTCTGAAAGGAGCTTGACCCCGTTAGACATCATGCAGGGCTCAAGTATCAAAATGGTAGAGGGTATTTAACTATTTGGATCCTTTGGAAAAGCTCCGTTCAAAACTCCAGCTGTGACTGACAGAAAGGGGTGTTTTTGCATCGGTCCAGAAAGAGCTGATCTGCAGGAGAAGAAGCAAGAAAGGAATGTTGGATGTAGCTGATCTGGAGTTATTGACCTAATGGAAACTGCAAGCTAGCCATGTTTGAGCCAGAATTGTAAGAACGGGTGTTCTGTGGGCTGCATACAAGTACTGGCACTGACCAAAGAGAAGCAATGAGTGCTTCCTTCTTGCATTGAGCAAGTTGGTTCAGTATCTGTCTGCCAAGAATGAGCAGTTGTAAATAAAACCTGGAGGGTTTTACAGTGTGGAGCATGCTGTCCAGCATAAACGTTGTCCCTTGTCTCCCTCTCAGCTAATTTATGCCGCTATGCGCAACCTTCCATATAATCTGATGTTCACATGGGGAGATGGCGCCAGCTGATGGGCGTTTGCTCACAGAGCTGATGAGGGAGCCAGCAAGGCCTCCTGTGAGGGGTGGGGATGGGTCTGGGGATGGTGTGGGGTTACTCCAGCTTAGCTGGAGTCAAGTCTGCTGGCCAGAGCAGAAGGGCATAGGTGCCTCTCTCCTCGTCTCCGCCCAGTCATCACAGCTCATCTGGGGAATGCAAGTAGCAAAAATAAATCGGCCCCTACAAGGACAGAGTCAGAAAGTGCTGATGAAACCATGAAGGCAGGAACATACGTGAATTTGTCCCCGGTTCTTTGGGCAGTATGCTGTAAAAAGGGTGTTATTCCTGGCATAGGAGAGAGAACCTTTACTGCTTTGCTTTGGCTGCTTCTCAACACATGTGATGCCGTCAGGGCACAGCAAGTTGACAGAGAGGTGCAGTGCCCCTTTGCCAGGCAGTAGGGCTCAGCAGGGAGCCCCCGGGGAGCTGTGATGTGGTCAACTTCCAAAACCTGAGCAGCAGCCTCCCTCACTGTCCCGTGATAAAATCGCAGGTTTGCAGTCAAAGAATGCTCTTTTTTTCCCAATTGAGAGACCGATGGCCTGGGTGCCTCTGCAGTGGCCAAGGTCCCTCGCAGTGCAAAGGGCCAGGGCAGCCCCATCCTCCTGCGGGTCCCACCTGCTGCCAAGGAAAAGAGAGCAAAGAGCTGTGGAGGAGAAGCACCAGGTGAGCTCCCAGACCCTCTCAGTGCTGTCCCCCCCACCACCGAAAGCAAGCATTCTTTGGGAATGAGGATCCCTGGGGGTCAGCGCTCTCCTGCCACAGAGCGATGGGGATGGACATGCCCTGCAGGAAAGGCAGCAGTAGCCCCAGTGCAGCACAAGTGCCCACCTGTGAGAGGAGGGGAGAAGGGCCATCCTGTCCTCGTCATCTCCAAACTCACAAGCCGAGAGGCCACGTCCCGCTTGGCTGCCAGAGGGGATGGGAGGTGGCTGCTGCTTGGGACCAGCCTGCAAGAAACGTGCTTTGCTCATCAAGCAGCCCTGCAGCAGAAAGGACCCTCAGTGAGCTGCATTGGCCCCATGCCATGTGTGAGAGGTGGGGACAGACAAGATTGCACCCTGAGTGATCCTCACCTTTGTCTGGCCCTCGACCAGCCTTTCCAGGCTGCTAGCGTGTAGTGTCGTAGAGCAGAAGGTGAGACATAATATACCTGATGCTGGGCTGGAGCAGCCTCTGGAGGCAGAGTGGGGACAGGAGGGATACTCACAACATTGCAGCAGCTCAGGTCCTTCAGCAGCAGCTTGATGGAGGGCAGCTGGGTCACCCAAGCTCCCTCCACTTCTTCTGGTGGCCTGTGCACGGGACAAGGGCAGAGAAAGAGCTGTGTGAGACCCAAGCCACCTCTCCTGCCAGCCCAGGGAATACTTCCAAGCTGCTCTATAGAAGCCAGGTACCGCCTGGCAGTTAAGTGGAGAGCAGCAGCAGTGATGAGGATGGGGCTGGGCAGATGTTGGCTGGACACAGCTGGGCAATGCAGCTCCATGAGCTCTGCCCACTCAAGAGCTGCCCGCAGCCATGAGGGCATCTCTCTCAAGCTGGGAAGCGGTGTTTCTCCATCGCATGGCTATGCCTGGAGCATCCTCCACGATGTGAGCATGGGTTCCCCAGGCTGCACTGCCAGGCAGGGCTTACCTAAGGAGTGTGCTGAGTCAGAGCTCCTTCACCACTCGGGAGCTGCAGAAAGAGAGGAGAAACAGCCTGAGTGCCTGCTGCTCCCCAGCCTGCGGGCAGGGGTGGGTGCCAGCCATGCCCTGCCCCATGGGGACGGCCACAGAGGCAGGACAAAGCCCCGTGGGGCTGCCCAGCCCTACTGTGGGACATAGCACCAAGACTCACTGGAACGTGATGACACAGGAGCTGCAGGGCCAGACGAGGACAAGGGAGTTGGTGTGCTTGCCTTCCTCTTCCTCAGCAGCATCCCCAGCTGCCCCCTTCCCACTGCTTGCTGGGCGCTGCCATGTCTGCAGAGTGTGACCTGGAGGTGACTGAGCCTGGTGGCTCCCCTCTCATGTCCTCTTGCCACAGGGTGCTGAGGGCCTGGGGCTGCTCCTTGGGTGTCCCTGCCCTGGTGCCAGGGCCAGGGCTTGGGAGGAAAGGCAGCTGGGGTCTCCAAGTCTTTCTTGGCCTTGGTGATAACCAAAGCATCACTGAAGAGGAGGAGGTCCCTCTGCCTTGTTGCATGGCCCTGGGTCACCTGCACGCACTGGCAGAGCAGCAGCTCGGGAGATGCTAGGATGGGCGCGCACTGCTGCATGGGTCCAGGGTTGTACCTGCAGAGTAGATGGTGTCGGGCATGAGAAAGGTGGCTGCTGTGGGGCCCGGCTGTGCCAGCATGTCCCCAACGTGCAGGGGGAGGTCACCTGTAGCCACGGCAGCAGTTCACCCGGCCCATCCCACCAAGGCCAGGAGAAACCTTGCGTGGGACACACTAGTGGGGCATGGCCTCACCAGCGCTGAGCAGAGGGGAAGGGTCACCTCCTTCCAGCAACTGGCAGTGTTTTGCCCAGTGCAGCCCAGGATACCACTCGCCACTGCCTTTGGGCAAGTGGTGCCTGCTGGCTTCTGGTCAATTTGATGTCCACCAGGGCATAAACAGGTTGATTGGATCTCTGGGTGTTGCACAGTCCAGCCTCCCCACTGAAAGTAAATCACATCTATCGCTGTATTGTCTTGACAGCTCTTGAAATCATCCAAGATAAAAATTTAATAGTTTGTCTAAGTTAACTGCCTTCCAAGTAAATAATTTCTTTCATGATGTCTGCTTTGGACCCCCCAAGCCACTTCTATCCATGGTTTCTTGTTGCATTGCCTACCACTACCAAGGAGAGTTTAGCTCTGTTGTATGGAATGGAAGGCTCAATACGTAGACCAGACCCGCTATATAGGGAAGTTTGCTGCCTCCGCAGGGCCTGGGTTAATGATGTTAAGAAGCAGCTTCCTTCCCTGGTGCAGCAATCGGATTAATATCCCCTTTTAGTTTTTCAGGTAGGCAGTGATGATGTAGTGAGAAGAATGCCGAGGGCAATGAAGAAAGATTTCAGGGCTTTGGGACAACTGGTTAAGGGATCAGGAGCCCAAGTCTTGTTTTCCTCTATCCCTCCAGTTGCAGGGAGTGATGAGGGAGTTAACAGGCAGAGCCAGCAGGTCAATGACTGGCTCAGAACTTGGTGCTACCAGCAGGGTTTCAGGTTCTTTGATCATGGCCTGATTTACAGAACACCAGGCCTGCTGGCAGCAGATGGGAAAAGCCTGTCTCACAGGGGGAAAAGGATTCTTGGAGCAGAGTTAGCAGGGCTCATTGAGAGAGCTTTAAACTAGATTTGAAGGGGGATGGACATGTGAGTGGGCTTGATAGAGAGGCGCCTGGGGGTAGTAGCTCAGCACTTGTGGGGCAGAGTGCTAATATTTTTGAGGATTGGAAGGCCCACCATTCCTCAAGGGCAAAAACCATACACTCATTGACCTTTCTGAAATGCCTATACACTAATGCGCGCAGCATGAGGAATAAACAAGAGGAGTTAGAGATCTGCTTGCAGTCACAGGACCATGATCTCATTGCAGTTACTGAGACTCGGTGGGATAGCACACGACTGGAACACTGTCATGGAGGGCTATGTTCTCTTTAGGAAAGATAGGCCAGCAAGGCGAGATGGTGGAGTGGCTGTTTATGTGAGAGAGCAACTGGAATGTATCGAGCTCTCCCTGGGAGCAGACGAAGAGCAAATTAAGAGCTTGTGGGTAAGGATTAAGGGGCAGGGTAACAGGAGAGACACTGTTGTGGGTGTTTATTACAGGCCACCTGATCAGGATGGGGAAGTTGATGAGGCCTTCTACAGACAGGTGAGAATCACCTCACAATCTCAGGCCTTGGTTTTTATGGGGGACTTCAACTACCCTGATAGCTGCTGGGAAGGCCACACAGCTGGGCATGTACAGTCCAGGAGGTTCCTCCAATGCATTGATGATAACATTTTGACTCAGGTGGTGGAGGAGCCCACCAGGAGAGGTGTACTACTGGACCTAGTACTGACTAACAAAGAGGGACTGGTGGAGAATGTTAAGGTTGGGGGGCAGACTGGGCTGCAGTGATCATGAGAAGATTGTGTTCAGGATTAAGTGCAGTATGCACAAAATGACAAGCAGGGTTGAAAACTTAAACTTCAGGAAGGCTAACTTTGATCTCTTCAAGGAATTGCTTGGACAAATCCCATGGGAGAGGGGTCTAGAGAGTAAGGGAGCTCAAGAGAGCTGTCTGCTATTTAAGCATCACTTCCTCCAAGCTCAGGATTGGTGCATCCCGAAGAGCAAGAAATCGGGCAAGGGAAGAAGGAGACCTGCATGGCTGAGCAGGGACCTTCTGAAAAAGCTCAGGTGGAAGAAGAGAGTTTACAGTGGGTGGGAGAAGGGGCTGACCGCTTGGGATGAGTATAAGAATGCTGTCAGGGTATGCAGGGATGAAAGGAGGAAAGCCAAGGCAGCCTTGGAATTGAATCTGGCGAGGGATGTCAAGGCCAATAGGAAGGGTTTCTTTAAGTATGTAGGAGGCAAAAGGAAAACTAGGGAAAATGTGAGCCCACTGTTGAATGAGACAGGTGCCGTGGTGACAGATGATGCAGAGAAGGTGGAACTGCTGAATGCCTTCTTTGCTTCTGTCTTCACTGCTCAGGCCAGTCCTTGGGAGTCCCAGGCCTTGTGGGTAACAGAGAAAATCTGGAGGAAGCAAGACTTTCCCTTGGTTGTTGAGGAACAAGTTAGAGATCAGTTAGATAAACTGGACATCCACAAGTCCATGGGGCCTGATGGAATGCACTCACGAGTGCTGAGGGAGCTGGCGGAAGTCATTGCTGGGCCGCCCTCCATCGTCTTTGAAAGGTCCTGGAGAACAGGTGAGGTGCCTGAGGACTGGAGGAAAGCCAATGTCACTCCCGTCTTCAAAAAGGGGAGGAAGGATCACCTGGGAAACTACAGGCCGGTGAGCCTCACCTCCATCCCTGGAAAGATGATGGAACAGCTTGTTCTGGGTGTCATCTCAAAGCATCTGGAAGAAAAGAAGGTTATCAGAAGTAGTCAACATGGATTCACTAGGGGAAGTCATGTCTGACTAATCTGATAGCCTTCTATGATGGTGTGACTGGACAGGTGGATGAGGGGAGGGCAGTGGATATTGTCTACCTTGACTTCAGCAAGGCTTTCGACACTGTCTCCCACATCATCCTCACAGGCAAGTTTAGGAAGTGTGGATTAGATGAATGGACGGTGGGGTGGATTGAACAGTGGCTGGCAGATAGAGCTCAGAGGGTTGTGGTTAGTGGTGCAAAGTCTAGTTGGAGGTCAGTAAGAAGTGGTGTCCCTCAGGGGTCAGTACAGGGTCCAGTCCTGTTCAATATATTCATCAATGACCTGGATGAAGGGATGAAGGGAGAGCAAGTTTGCTGATGACACAAAACTGGGAGGAGTGGCTGACATGCCAGAAGGCTGTGCCACCATACAGCATGACCTGGACAGGCTGGAGGGTTGGGCGGAGAGGAATCTTATGAAATTCAACAACGGCAAGTGTAGGGTGGTGCACCTGGGGAGGAATAACCCCATGCATCAGTACAGGTTGGGGGCTGACCTCCTGGAGAGCAGCTCTATGGAAAGGTACCTGGGAGTCCTGGTGGACAATGGGATGACCATGAGCAAGCAATGTGCCCTGGTGGCCAAGAAGGCCAGTGGCATCCTGGGGTGCATCAAGAGGAGTGTGGCCAGCAGGTTGAGGGAGGTCATCCTTCCCCTCTACTCTGCCCTGGTGAGGCCAGAGTATCTGGAGTACTGTGTCCAGTTCTGGGCTCCCCAGTTCAAGAAGGACAGGAATCTGCTGGAGAGGGTCCAGCAAAGGGCTACAAAGATGATTAGGGGATTGGAACATCTCTCTTATGAGGAAAGGCTGAGGGACTTGGGTCTTTTTAGTCTAGAGAATGGAAGACTGAGGGGGGATCTTATTAATGCTTATACTTAAAGGGAGGGTGACAGGAGGATGGGAACAGTCTTTTTTTCAGTGGTGCCCAGTGATAGGACAAGAGGTAACAGGCACAAACTTGAAAATAGGAAGTTCCATCTTAACATGAGGAGGAACTTCTTTACTTTGAAGGTGGCAGAGCACTAGAACAGGCTGCCCAGAAAGGTTGTGGAGTCTCCCACTCTGGAGACATTCAAAATCCGCCTGGATGCCGTCCTGTGCAACTTGCTGTAGGTGACCGTGATCTGTCAGGGGGGTTGTACTAGATGATCCCCAGAGGTCCCTTCCAACCCTGACCATTCTGTGGTTCTGTGTGATTCTGTATTTGTACACACCCTTCAAGTAGTTGGAGGCTGCTGTTGTATGGCCCCTTACACTCTTCAACAGGCAAGAGAGGCCCAGGGTCCCTCAACCTCTCCTTCAGGGTGATTTGATTTAGATCCCAACCATCTTGGTAACATTCACTGGAGATGCCCCGTCTTGATCTGGGAAGCATCAAACTGGGCCCTTGTGCTCAGCCAGGGCCTCATCAACACCAAGCGGAGGGGGGACAGCAACTTTCCTCAGGCTACTGCCATACTCCTTCTAATGTAGGCTACTGTGTGATTTGTCATTTTTGGGATGAAGCACATTGCTCGTATTGGACTTGGCTTTCACAACCCCCCGTTCCTTTTTGGCAAAGTTGATAGCCAGCCCATTTCTTCCCAGCCGGTACTAATGGAAGGGCATATTCTGCCCAGGGTGCAGCGCCGAGTGTTTCTCCTTGTTTCTGTTTCTCATTGTTGAACATGTTAAGGCTTCTGTCAGCCCAGTCCTTAAGCTTCTCGAACCATTTAGTATGTCAACAACCCCCCCTAACTTTCCGTTATCTTAAAAAATGCTGAGGGTGCATCCTGTCCAGGTTTTTGATGAAGACAATGAACTATATGAGCCCTAGTATGAAGATGAACTATATGAGCCCTAGTATCAACCCCTAGCGTACTCAACTTGTTATGGGCCTTCAGGCAGATTGCCAAGCCGCCAGTTGCCACCCCCTGAGCCTGTCAGCCTAGGCAGTTTTCAGTGGGTCTAACAGCCAGCTTGTTCATGCCATATTTCCTCAGTTTGGAAGTGAAAGTCCTGTGGGAAGTTACTTCAAAAGCTGTACTGAAGTCAAGATATATTCTGTCCACTGCTTCCTCCTTGTCTGTGTAGCCAACCGTTTTATCATAGGATGCAATCGGGTTGGCCAAGTGTGATTTGTCCTTCATAAATCCATGCCAGCTGCTCTTGATTGCCTTCTTGTCCTTTACAGGTCTCTTTCTATTAGAGCCTCATCAACTTTCTTTCTGTGTCTTGCAGTCTCTGTGGCTGCAGACTGAATCTTTCTAATTTTCTGAAGAGTTGTCAAATACCTTCTGAACAATCATAAAAATAACACAGAGTAATTTAATAATTTGCATTTTAAATAAGATGCTGTATCTAGTTGAGGAATGCTATTTTTAAGGTTAGCTGATAACAGATGTTTGTCTTTTACCCCTTCATGAATCTTTCTATTCGATGTACATGTTTAGTATTCCTCATAGCCCTTTACATCCAGTAATCCATTTGCTTTTGCAAATTCTTTAACAATTCTTTAATATGACTAAGTCTCGTACACACACGAGGAGGCATGATTTTAAATTTTAGTGTGCGCCATCTTTGTCATTGGTGTCCTTAAGACATGTTTATACAATAAACTCTTCTATAACAATAATGAGGCTGGGCTCGCAGACCCTAACCTTGGCTGTCCATTTAGTTTAGAGAAAACTATCAAAAGCAGCATACCAACGTTCACAGGTTGATTTTCTAATACACTTAATATCTCTGCTTCATTGGAACCCTTTGGAGCTGTGAATGCTTTAGAGACCTGAGGTTTCCCATGGTGTTAGGAAGAACAGAAAGCTGCTAGGTAACAGAATGGCAACAATACGATTTAACATCGTGGCGGAGAACAATTTCTCAGGCATCAGCTATAAATACCATCTTGGTTTGCTTTTTTCAGCACAGATTTCTTTAAAAGTGTACACTAACATATGTACCCTTTATGTGGGATAAAATGTAAATGAAATACACTTGTACTTAATACAACCATTGTAATTATTCTGTATTTGGTTTTATGATTTTTTGTAATATTTATAATATTTTTATTTATGTATTTAAATGTATTTATGTAATATTATGTAGTGTAATTTTTGTAATATTTGTATGTATGTAATTCTTCTGCATGCACTTTGTTTGCTATTTTTGCATATTGCTTATTTACACTAGTTTTCTAGCCAGTCATTCTGGGATGTTACTAGAGGTATCATTTATGAGCTTTTCCAAGTACTTCTCAAATGCATCATATGTAGTATTAGATGCATAGACTCTCTGTAGGCTGGAGGACCATAATATAGTACAAATGTTAGCTCTGTTTAAATCTGATGTGATTTTATTCTTGACTAAGAAGTGGCCCGAAAACACACAAAAAATTGGGATGCTCAGGTCCTTGCAATTTTAAGCAGCTTTTTTATTTAGTTCAGAAACTTTAGCAAGGATTTGAAAAGTCTCCCTACGGGATATTAAGACAGCGTTAAGGCTTAAGGCTCAATCTTTCATCAGTCTCAGGGCTTTTTTTTTCCCCCATCTTTTGCTGGAACAGATGGCAATTCCGAAGGAGAAATACCAAATTAGTTGTTTCACTACTGTAGAGTGTTATGGTTTGAGAAACCCATAACAATTTATTGTCATTTAGACAATCATTCTATCACCTAATGACCCCTCCCTACCCTGGATGGGGAATCGGGAAAAAACAAGGAAACCTAAGGGTTGAATTATGAACAGATTTAATAGAATAAGATTAGATAATTAAGATTACTAGCGCTAAAGAACCAATACTGATCCTGATACCAATACAGATTATGCAAGGATTACACTCAGCCAACGATGCAAGTGGGAAGCTGTGCACTCCCAACAGCGGACAGCAAATGTGGGACACTGCGAGCGCTACGGCTTCGGGAGGAAGGGAAGGCCTCAGGGGTCCGGCACTTCTTGCGAAGTTCTCTGGATCGCCACCATCAAGGGAGAGAGAGAACTTGGCAGCAAACTTTCTCATTTATACTGAATGTGACATTTATGGTATGAAATAATGCTGTTGGCCAGCTTGGGTCAAGCGCCCAGGACTTGCTCCTCCTCATCCCTGCACCTGGTGAGCTCGAAAAACACGGACCTTGAAACCCATACACCATAGCTGGCTATAAAGTAAATATTTTCACAAATTCAGATACTATAGTCTTCTAAAAGTGCAGTCTTCCCACCCATTAGAAGAGAAATTAGTCTTGAGTCACTCAAACTAGGACACAAAGTAATTATTATTTGGTAGCTGGAGATGGCGCTCTCTGCCCACAAATTTCTGCTTAGACCACATTTGCTGCTATCCAATGCCAGGCTGAAATTATGCTTCAATTTCTTTAAGAAAATAGCACTGGGAAAAAGGGGATGTTTTACACACTTGACGCAGTAATATGAAAATAATCTCCACAGATGCCAGATGACTGGGGACAGACCCATTAACTACTCATAAGGTGGATCTTAATTAGCTTGTGGTTTAAGTAACATAACACCAACAATAACACATGGGATTTTGAAAACTCTTGTGTGTTCTGCCAACATGGACACTGCAAAACTTGTGTTGGTAAAATATCTTCAGGAAAAGTAATTAATTGATTGGATTCATTTGTTACCATCTGGCAGGAAAAAAAAAAAGAAAAAAAGGTTGTGTAGTTCACTGGATATAGCAAAACGATTGCCTGTCACAGACCCAACGGGCAGGAATAACAGCCCTGATGCCTTCCTTAAGAGCAAAAAGATTGAAGGGCACCTGCCAGACACTGTAAATGGTCATTTTATTTCTCCAGACTGTATTATATCTTTCTTTACCTGAGGCCATCTTAGCAATGACATAGAAGTAGCCAGCGAAAATCTGTTGCAAGAATCCTCAGTAATGGTACAGAAAAGATCAAACCACTGCGGTGACAGGTACACGTGTGCCATGTGGCTGTCCCCTCTGCCACACACCTCGCAGGGGCCGGGCTGTGTGTCCTTGTGCCCATGGAGCCCCGTGCTGCACTACGCAGGCTGTCAAAGCAAGTGAAAGGCACCACGCGCTGATGTCTGTGCCAAGGGCTGGACATCTTCTCCTGAGACTTCCTCTAGGAAGCAGGTTAACATTGATAATGTTAAATATGGGCTGGTAACTTTCTGTAAATATTGGCCAAATCCAGCCTAGAGCTATGTGAACAACACTTAATTTGTGGCGGCCTTTAGCATTCATTTGACCACAGAGCTGAGTGTTCCAGGAGGGTCCGGCCTTTGGGTTTGTGCAGGAATGCAGGCACCTGTGTGCTGTCTGTGGGAGCGATGGCTGTGGCCAGGCTTTGTGGAGTTTTAGTTCCAAATGTGTGCCTGTGAACTGGTTAACACAGTTAAATACACGTGGCCTATAAATTGGTTAGGATCACCTTGTATGGCCTTCGTTAGGGGATGCTGCTGTGAAGGTCGGTACACACAACCAGTGCTGGTGGTCAGTCTGCTGGTGCTTGTAGAGTTCAGGAGCTCTTCTGGTGTTACAGTGTCAGAAAACCTGCTACATCCGATAGGTTGTGTTTGAGGGGTCACCCAGCTGCCCCCTTCCTCGTGTCAGCATGAGGCCATTTCAGATGACACCTCATAAGCCATCAGTTGTTTACATAGCAACGTGGCCGGCTATTTTCTCTCCTGTGATCCTGCACATCAAGTGTGGCTGCAGTCTGCGATGTACCCGCAGATGCAGAGTGTGGAATCACAGAATCATGGAATCACAGAGTTTCAGAGTTGGAAGGGACCTCTAGAGATCATCTAGTCCAACTCCCCTGCTAAAGCAGGATTGCCCAGAGCACGTTACTCAGGACTGCATCCAGGCGGGTCTTGAAAAGCTCCAGAGAAGGGGACTCCACAATCTCCCTGGGCAGCCTGTGCCAGTGCTCTGTCACCCTCACCGTAAAGAAGTTTTTCCGTGTATTTGAACGGAACTTCCTGTGTTCTAACTTGTGCCCATTGCCCCTCGTCCTGTCACTGGGAACCATTGAAAAGAGCCTGGCTCCATCCTCCTTCAACCCACCCTTTAGATACTTGTACGCCATAATAAGGTCTCCCCTCAGCCTTCTCTTCTCCAGGCTAAAGAGTCCCAGCTCTCTCAGCCTTTCCTCATAAGGGAGATGCTCCAAGCCCTTAATCATTTTAGTTGCCCTTCTCCGGACTCGCTCCAGCAGTTCCCTGTCCCTCTTGAACTGGGGAGCCCAAAACTGGGCACAGTATTCCAGTTGTGGCCTCACCAGTGCCGAGCAGAGGGGGAGAATGACCTCCTTTGACCTACTGGCCACACTCTTCCCTATGCAGCCCAGGATTCCATTGGCCTTTTTGGCAACAAGGGCACATTGCTTGCTCATGGTGGGAGAGGGGACATGGCAGAGGAGCACTGCTCCAGCTGCCCTTCCCCAGCCGTGGTGCAGCAGCCCCTGTCGCAGGAGGTGATGTAACAGAGCCACCACATCAGAAAAAGTGAGGGAACGAAAATGAAAGGGGAAAGCGAGGAGCTTGTTTCAGTCTTTGGTGAAACGTGTGGACATCAATGGAAGGTATATCTGAAGGCTGAGGAGAAATTACACTTATCGTAGTCTTCCTATAGTCGGCAATAGCTAACCAGAGTAGCCCCATTCAGTGTAGGGAACCTACGCGATCACTACCAAAAAGAAAAATCTTCTTCTCGCTGCTGTTGCATAACATCTTGAGCTTTCTGTGATTAACAAGAGATTTTCTATCAGAACCCTTAGGATTAGCCTATCTAAACCTACAAAATGAAGGAAAAAATGAAGAAAAAGTGATCTTCCCTTATTTGTGTAACAGGTCTGCAGAGCCAGGGGTAGAACTTTAGAATAGCACATTTAGCAACAACAAAAAAAGTCAATTTAAGAGCAAATCAATCTTACACTTACATGAGCAGAACATTTCTAATGTAAAAAGGCAGCTGAATTAGAGGATTAGGTCACACTGCCCGATTAACATCATTTGATCTTCTTCTATTGAAAAGCCACTGGGCTTCTCAGAGAATGGAAGCATTCAAACTTTAAATGAAACCACAAGCCTGGCTTAGAAAAAAACTGCTAAACTGAAAACAACTTGCCTTGCTTCAGTAATTGTCAGTTTCTCTCTGCTGCTGGGGGATGCATCCAAATCAGGATTTAGAAATCCCTCACAATTTTGTACAACAAAGAAGGGCTGCAAAACTGAACAAGGGCACCTCAGGCACTACCTGGGAGAGGCTTATAGCATGTGAAGCTTGCCTTGCTTCCCCGTATCATATTTAGTTCTGGTTTGAAGGTGTAAGAAAGATACTCAGAGGTCTGTTTTCTCTGTAACGCATTCTCTGTTGGTTTTGTCTCTTTAACTTTTTTCTGAGGGCGACAACAAAACACAAAAAGCTTCACCCTGGACTGCAAGGCCCACTCGGGATCTGAGTGATACCCACTGATAACGTTTGATAAGAAAGCAAGAGAGGAAGGGAGTTCTAGTTACCTTTGTTATTTTTTTTAAATTATATTTGTTTTAACTTGAATGACAAATGAGCATTTTTAATGAAGGAAACTTTTGTTTTAACTCTTGCTTGGGAGCCTCCAAGCAAAATCATAACATATCAGCCTGGATCTTCTGGAGTTTTCTAAGGTAAGGCAAGAAGGCAGGAACCTTTATATGATATAATTAAGCCCTTTGTGACTGAAAACACCAAGAACAACAGTAAATGCCACATAAAAAAAAATCCTCTGGCTACCTCTCATATCTTTTCTGTTAAAAAGTTTATACTGTTTTCACTTACTGTACTTAAATGAGTTTTGAAAAGATTTTTACAGTCCCCTGCCACTGTCAACACATAGTAAAGTAAATAGCAAGCAGGCAGAAATTAAAGAATTTATTTCCTATCTCTAATGACATGATGATCAGTTTGCTCAAAGGGTTTTTCTGTGCTGTTCGGAAAGTATTAACCATTATTCACAAGCAGTCTCTTTTTTTTTTTGTTATTTGAAAAAATGCTCATTAAAGATTCATTATGTTATTTTCGGTCGTGGTGTTATTTCAGTTGCTTTATATGGAGAAAAGCTATATTTTAAAATATGGAAAAGCTGTGAATATTCTTGTCATTTCCCCCCCTCCCCAGTTGTACTTTTAAGCACTGCGTGTTCATATAACGAGCACACAGATCCTCCTCAGTCTACTGCATTTTCAGCAGTCTCCCAAATGCCAGCCAACACTGACCCTGCTTAGCTTCCAAAATCAGATGTGATTGGGCATGTAACAATGTAAAGAAAAATAAACCCTGAATGGCACTCTGAATTATAATGTAAATTTTTTTTTCTGACATGCAAGAAAGAACAAAATGGAAGTTTTATCACAGCTGTGCTTCCTTTTGAGTGCCCCCACCCACCCTTATTACTGTGAGCAACGTTTTCTCAAAATAAAGGCACACTGATTTGTTTGTTATTTTAGGCTCTGAGAAGAAGGTCAGACTGGAACGCTGTCCAAATATATGCCGCTAGTCCCATTAAGGACCTATAAGCGTACTTATCTCCATCCGTTGCAAACCAGTTCATTGTCTTCCAGGGAGAGCTCATGATACTATAGAACTCTGTATATCACTTTATAGCTGTACGTGCCTGTGCATCCTTGCAGGATCTGAGTCCGCTTCATTCCTGTCGGTTCTCACGCAGGGAGAAATACACGTAATTAGCTGCATTAGCCTCATGCTCCCCCACCGCTCAGCTATTATTTTGCCGGCTGGTGACATGGCTCTGAAGCCTCCCTTCCCCTCTGTCACCCTGCATGGCAGCTGCAGCCGGGCAGCCTGATTTGTGCTCTGCCAGCCCCGGGGACACACACACACACACACACACACACACACACGACACAGCCCTGAGGCCACCATCCACCATGCTCTGCCACAGGGGCTACGGGGAGGCTGCTGATGGCAGGACCTGTGGCCACAGCTGGGGGCTGCTGCTTCCTCCCTTCCTCCTCTCGCATGACACCGATGCAGCTCCTGTGCTTATAAAAAAAAAAAATAAAAAATTCTACTTGCTATTTTTCTCAAATATTTCAGCTCCTCACATCCCTGGACGAAACACCCCAGGTATTGGCATGCTCTTGCTAATCCCAGGGAAACTTTTGCACAGGCCTCTGCTTTCCAACCTGAGATTGACTTTAATTATCCATTATTTTGTCTTCCTCCCTGTGAGCCTCTCGCTGAATGCATTGTGCCACCCAGCATATTAGTCAATCATCACAGCTTACGGAGCGCTATACTTTACATCTTGGCTTCGGTGTCATTCATGTGCACCGAGCAGAGACAGCAAGCAGTTTTAAGACGCTGGGCAGATTTAAGCATGCTAGGGCCTGTCTGCCCCTATAGTAAATAGCTTTGCTGACATTTAAGCTGACAATGGCTTGATGTTAGGTCAAACAAAAATGTCACACTATAATCACTTTTTAAATAGCTGTTTCCGGCTCAGTTAGTACCGTATAGTTCCAGAAGAGAAAGCACTTACAAGCTGACAGACAGAAAGAGGAACCGTCTGTATAGGATGTTTGCCTAATCCCATCCCTGCCCCTGCCTGCCAGGCTTGGAGGCTTCGTTTGTTTAAAAAAAAAAAAAAAAATTGTGTATACAGTTTAATGCCACCGTACTTTTCATCTGGGCAGACTCTAAAGACAACTCATGAATAAGTTCTGGGGAGAGTCCTGGGATCTGGAGAGGCTGGATCGATGGGCCGAGGCCAATGGTATGAGGTTCAACAAGGCCAAGTGCTGGGTCCTGCACTTGGGCCACAACAACCCCATGCAGCACTACAGGCTTGGGGCAGAGTGGCTCGAAAGCTGCCCGGCAGAAAAGGACCTGGGGGTGTTGGCCCATAGTTGGCTGAATATGAGCCAGCAGTGTGCCCAGGTGGCCAAGGAGGCCAATAGCATTCTGGCCTCTATCAGGAATAGTGTGGCCCGCAGGACTAGGGAAGTGATCATCCCCCTGTACTCAGCACTTGTGGGGCCCCACTTCAAATACTGTGTTCAGTTTTGGGCCCCTCACTACAAGAAAGACACTGAGGTGTTGGAGCGTGTCCAGAGAAGGGCAGCAAAGCTGGTGAGGGGTCTGGAGTACAAGTCTTATGAGGAACGGCTGAGGGATCTGGGGTTGTTTAGCCTGGAGAAGAGGAGGCTGAGGGGACACCTTATCACTGTCTACAACTACCTGAAAGGAGGTTGTAGCAAGGTGGGGGTCGGTCTCTTCTCCCAAGTAACAAGTGATAGGACAAGAGGAAACGGCCTCAGGTTGTGCCAGGGGAGGTTATGATTGGACCCCACTAGTTGGAGGCATGTCCAAGGTGGCTGCTTCTTATCACCTCCCAGTTTCTCCAAATCAGCCATGTATGAAATACTACCCACCTGCAGCTTCTGTCTTTTGCCCCACAAGCCCTCCTGGCAGTGCATGGCAGTAATCAGAAAGTGACAGCATTTTCCATCCTGGAATAGTTGTAGAAGGCAAAGTGTGAGAGATCTGCAAAGATGAATGACAGTGCATGATCTTTTGGCCAGGAGTAATGATATTGGAGGACCTGTGGAAACCCCTAAGGGAATAAAGCAGTTTTGTCATCAGTAGTTCAGCAGGAAGGATGAAACCAGCCTTTCTTGACTTTCACTGTAACCTTTTTCTTCTTAATGTGATGCCTGGCTCTATTATTTCTAACAAGCCGGGAGGCTGAGAAGGTGCTATAGATGTGACCGAACGCCACCATGAGAGTCGAGCTCAAGCCTTGAACACCCCTGACTGCTGCTTCGCGGAGGCTGCTGACCTCAGTTTGTGGTCTTGTAAGCCATTTCCTTTCCCGATTAGGTCAGAACTGCAGCACCAACCTGAGCGTGTCAACATGGGGATTTCCTGCTATGTGGATTTTCCTTGGTATTCTGAAGCAATGTGTACTCTATACTTTTTAAGTCGAAAAGCAAGTTTATTCCTGCAGAAGTATATTTCCAAGCTGCGTTTAGACAGTAAGCAGTAAATCTTCACACATTCCTCATTTCACATCATACTTGCAGTCTGTGGTGTCTACTGTCAAATCACGTAATAATGAACACGATAGATAGACAAAACCCTTCCACATTCAGACTGTGGAAGATAAGCTTTTGCCAAGTGCGGTTACAAACTATGGGGCACTATGGAGGGGGAACTGGGAAAAATATTACAGCCTCCAAGAGGTAGGGCAAGATTATCTTTTGTTTACAACTACCCAACATTTCTTAGCCCAGAAGTAACTTTTTTTTTTGCAGCTCAAATTTATATCAGCAAATCCTTTTCGTTTAGGCACAATTTAACAACCGGGAGTGACTGCACTCCTGCTCAACCAGTGATGTGAAGGCAAGTGGTTGCAGTTGCATTCAATCTCAGGGGAGCCATTGTGGGGCTGGTGGAGAGTTCATCCTGGCTAGGAGTTGGGTAAGGGAGAAACAGAGGGATGGAGTATATACAGTGCACAGTAAATATATGAAAAATGACCATGCGTTCAAAGTCCAACCACTTCTCCCTGTTTTAGCCCATCCACCAGTACAAAGAATAAAATGGGACTAGGGGAGCCAACTGTGGGTGAGCTTTCCCGAGACAGCATAAAATATAGCATGCACTGAAAAACAAACGCTGCGATTTGTGATTTTATGTGACACAGATTAGCCAGCCAAGAGAACTCAGACAGGGAAAAGAAGGGCCCGCTGATGGTTCAGACAGAAACTTTCTAAATACAAGTTTATACTTTGTGTTGTGGAGTTCTTCTTTCTCATGAAAAACACAGTGCAGGGTAGGGGTAGGCAATGGCAGTTTTGTTGCAAGTTACATGCGAAATCATCATGAATGCCATGATGACCTATCAATGAAATGCAACGTTTAGAACTGTAAGCTATCCCCCTTTGTTTTGTCTCTTCATCATCAAATAAAAAATTAGGGAACCCAGGCAAGGGAAGGTTTTTTTTTAATCTTACAGCACTTAAAATGCACTAAGGCATTCAGCTGAAAGACACTTTCTAGGAAATCAGAATTATGTAATCAAATCTGATTTAAACTATTACAGTTACCTGTTTTTTCTTCTTCTTAAAAATACTTCAATTCCTTACTGTTGTATGGCACATACACAATATTCAGTAGTATGTGATTAGTAGACATGTTCTTGCAACATCACACATTATTCTTGTCAACGAAGATCACGGAATCACAGAATCACAGAATGGCTGAGGTTGGAAGGAACCTCTGGAGCTCATCTGGTTCAACTCCCTTGCTCAAAGCAGGATCGGCTGGGGCACATTGCCCAGGACCATGTCCATATGGCTTTTGACTGTCTCCAAGGATGGAGACTCCACAACCTCTCCAGGCATCTTCAGTGACACAATGTCATCCCTTTGTGCCACCTTTAAGAAGAGGGGAACTTCCCATACGCAGCAGTTCAAGTGGGAAAAAAAAAAAAAAAAAAGACACGCTAGAATGAGAACTAAAAAGATTTTAACATTTCTCCTTTTTGCTTTGCTGACTCCACATTCTTTAGTTATATGTAAAAATTTATGCGAGGATTTTATGAAGTGCTTTTTTACACCCACAATTTTACTGTTTCTTTGCAAGTGGATCATAAATCCTTAAATTTTTTTAAAGCTAAGACCTGCAGCTACGTACCATTGAAATTCCCAGACATTTTTCAGTATTACGAATTGTCTTCTGAGGTACCACTGCTTTTCATATCCTGTATTTTCATACAGGAAATCTAATACAGTAGTATCAACCTGAATTTCTGCTGTGCAGAAAAATACTCATTTTAACTTACCTGCCTTTAAACTACGGTTCTTTAGGGGAGGCAGATATGCAGACACTTACAGGATTATTTTTTTTTTTCCCCAAAAAAACCCCGTTCATTTGGACACTTGATCATGAATATACTTTATATTTTAATGAAAATTTGTAATCAATTTACAGGTTGTCTGGACATATCTAAATATATATAATGATAGTAGTTCTAATATATCTAATAGATCTAATTACATGTAATAGATATAATAGATATAATGATAATAGATATAATAGATATCGAAATGGTTTTGTGTAAATTGTGTATCTTAGTTAGGATTTTTGACCGAGTACGTTGGCAGATGTTATATATGCCTTCCTAGGTGCTGTTGTGTTTCTCCTTTGTGAGAATATGTATTCTGTTTTTTTTTTTTTTATTGTTTTGCTAAGAGTGAAATTACTGAATGTTTTCATAAGCGGAGGAGCAAGATCCCTGTCAGAGAGCGCTCCGAATGTGAAAGTGGCACAGCACGCATACAAAGACTCAAGAAAGCATTTCAAGGCTGCTGGTGGTTGCAACATCCCGGTGCAAGGCACCCTGATAAACGGCTGTGCAGAAGTGTTCCCTTGCAGGGCTCTGACAGGTCGGTGCGGTGACATTAGGAAGATGACGGCAATGCTTGAACGATGATTCAAGATGAAAAATATTCACTGCTTTTCGGCCATTTGGAGGGTCATTCCAAATAATGCTACAAAAGAGTCACATAATAAAATTGTTGGGGTGAGATTTGTAATTGTCTCGGATAACGTAGCTGGCTGACCTTCGTAAACTACTTACTGTGCAATTCACAATTCACAATAAAACCATCCCAATAAAATGGCTGTATATTGGCTTCTTTGTCTGGCTGCGTTTTTTTGGTTAATAGGTTTGAATTTTAGGAAGCTTGTCAGTTAGATTCTTGCCGTCTCAAAGTTCTGGAATTATTTTTTTTTTTACTATGTGAACATTTCAATCGAACCCAATATGACAACTTAAAGAGGTGCAGATGGCTGTCGAGCTGGAGAGGACTGGCTGTCTAAATTAACTGGTAGAAAGGGGAGTTTTCTACTTGGCTGACTGAAGTTCGGCTCTGCTAATTTAGTAATGACTTTTTCCTCAGCCTCAATTCATGGCTTAAAGTTTTGTACCTTCCCTGGTGTGGATTGTGACTCTACAAATGGTAAGCATTTTATTGTTTTTTAAAGTTATTCTAAGGTGCAACTGTAAATCCCCCCCAAAATCTTTGACTTCACAAGTATTTTGGATTTATTTTTTTTTTACACTGGGGTGTTAGTTATTCATTGCTGATATTTGAAATTCTCTTGTGAACATTGTGGTATAAAAAGGAAAAAAATATAATCATGTGCAGAAAGGTGAAAAATAAATCCTTACTTTCTCACAAAGCTCATTTTCCATGATCTAAGATTTATTTACTTTTTTTAGTTTCAATTTTCTTTTTTATTCAATTTCTTTTCAATTTCTTTTTCTTTTTTTTTTTTTTCATTTTTTCCCCCTTTTTTTTGCAATTTCCTGTTCTCTCATAACTTAGCTCCTAGCAGCTCTGTTATAAGGTGTGTGTTAGGTAGATACTATTCTGAAAGGAAAAAGTGTCTGCTCAAGAAAAGATGCAAAACTGAGTTTGTCGCCAGAGGAAAAAAGGTTGGTCTCACCCTTTGCCATTTGTACATCAGGAATGTTTTAGTGTCCAAACTAGAAGGCTAAAGTACTATCAAGCAATATTTCATATAATTGAATTTGGGGGTTTGCGGGTGTTGGTTTTTTTTTTTTTTTTGTGGTCATTGCGTGGTAATTAAGGGCTGGTCTTGGATTTTAACTTTTCATCTTTGAAATATGAACTTTTTTTTTACACAGATTGATTGGACGTTTCTTCTCTTGTGGCCGATGGCCAAGGCACTCAGTTTATAATTGAATTACACATTTAGGTATAAAGTTACAGCTCTGTTTCATGCAATTTTTTGCTTTGAATTTGTGACTTGCCACATATGAAAAGGGAAGACCTTCTACAGTAAGCGGCTGCTGTACGATCCCGTATTTCATTGCTGTGAAGCGCTTGCACGACGGCTGTGGGCATCCTCCCTGCTGGAAGCTCATTTCCCTTCGGGGAGCCCTAAGACCCAGGGAAACATTTTCTTCACCTCTGAATGCAGCCATACTAAATACTAAATATTTGTGTCAGTTTGAACTTTATTCTGCTAATTTTTTCTGTTTCCTCTGGGGAAACATTTCAGCAAACCTTCATGTTGGCTCCTTGACTGCAATATTCCTGAAAAAAGTAGATCTTTTGTGACTTGCAGAATGTGGAAATGGGAGTTTTACTGAACAGTTGGAAGCAGTGCCCCCAGAACTTCCTTTGCAGGTGTTTTTCAGCCACCCAGCAGAGCAAAAATGCCACAGTCACTGTGATGAACACGGCTCAGATATAGGCTGAACAATACTCACAGCTTGTCTTAAACAATCTCCTCACCAAAAATATTTTGGAAAAGAGGTTATCAGTAATTTTTAATGATAAATATCTTTGTGAATGGAACAGTTCACAACAAGAAAAGACACGTGTCACTTTTAAAATACACTAATTGGAAATAATTTTCATTCAATCAACCTTCCCAAAAATAGCCTACGAAAATAATTATGAAGGTCACTTTTATTTTGAGAATGGTCTTCACTGCTCCAGATATCAGATATTTTAAAAAAAATGTTGTAAAGAAGGATCTCAAGCCAAAATTTTCAGGATGCTTCCCGTCCTACTGGTGTTGTGCAAGTTTAATTCAGTGCTATTCTATTACTATACTCAATTTATTTTTCACAAATGAAATAAAACATTTAAATGTTTTATCCAAGGGATTGTCATGTCTTTTTCTTTGCTGATAAGATGCCTCTATTAAAATTTCTCCCTCATTTAGTCCTTAAAAACTTTCTATGTTCTGGGTAGGATGGATACTGGGAGCATGTGCTGCTATAGCTGGGTGTGAGAACTGGGAAAAATATTTATCTTCAAATCAACAGAGTACTTTGGACTCAGGGATTTCTTTTTATTTGTCAATTAAAATAGGAATATTAGGTCACAAGCTGTCATTCCAGAATTAAATAAAATTTCTGAAAACATGTATTTTTTTCGATTCTGTCTGTATTTTTTCATTCAAAACTATTTGTTGGATTTGACATAAATTCTTGCATAGTTTCAACATGTGTCTGCTTCTACTGACAGACAAACTGCATAGGTAAAAAAATGACTCACGTTAAAGCTATCACTTGCGTATTAGAACTGTATCTGTTGCTTAAACAACAGCAATGGTTAAAATTAGAGTTAATTTATCACCCAGTCCTGTGACACCAAACCATGTTATCTTTTTAAAGAAGAATATATACGTGCACGTTCTGCTGTTTGCTTTTGAATCACCCCTCGCTGCTGCTTGATCACAAATTTTAATTACGGCGACAGTCTCCCAGACCCTGCTAGTAATTAATTGCTGTAACTTGTGTGTGCCTTTGTGAAGCCCGCAGTGTGCCTGCAGATAAACAACTAATTAACACTTTTATACAAGTGAAATGGATTTCCAATTATTGCTGTCTTCCCCCTCCCCTCTATTCTTCACATGCATTTTGCTTAGGCATTAGGGATGCCTCATGGCTTACCAAACCAGATAGCTTTGTCTTTCTCCCTCCACCATTCAGAAAGGGTTTAGTCCAAGCCAGGCTGCTGAGCTGCTGCTGCACCTGCCCTCATGCTGCTGAGCTGGTGGGAGAAGCCTCTCGAAGGACAGAACGAGGTTTTTATATAAAACGAGGGAATCATAAAGAGCGTTTGGGCAAGGAGAGCGGTCATAGTTTGTAATCAGATGTAACGCTGCCAGAGAGTCTGTACTGGTGTGAAGAGTATGTGGAAGTATCCCAGGTCACTGGATTAGCTCAGAGGACTAAAGGGAAAAAATGTGGCCACCAGTATCCAGTGCATATAGGAACAAACTAGGAAATCCAGAGGAATCTGTAACACGGTGTATTACAAGCAGCAAAGAGGTGCTAACTAGTCCTGTGACCTGCTTATCTGCAGAAAGCTGGGACTGGATCCAGCCACTTTGATCCTCTGAGAAAGGAGGGAATGCAGCAGCATGTACAGCTAATTTGGTAGAGTTCACCTAGAGTACAGCTCAAGTCTCAACACGGGCTGGACAGCGTGACCCCGCTGCTGCGTGGGGAGAGCCGCCCGCCTGCCCCAAGCATGATACCTCTCTTTGGCAGCCGAGTGCCTTTCCACAGGGTGGGACTTTTTGTCTTCAGAGTTGCTTGAAGAAAAAAAAAATAAATGCCTTGCACTTCTTTTGCTCCAAAGAGGGACCCACCTTTTGAGCACAGTAGTCCTCTGTTTCCATCGATGTATTTGGAAATCTTTACAGCATTGCACTAGAGCCAGTGCAACTTCGATGCTCTATTTCTCAGAGGCACAGCGAGTATGGAACATATTACCTTACCGGAGAAAATCCTGACTTGGGTTATTGCTTTGGCACTTTCCGAGTGGTCTTCTCACACTGTATCCCAAAGTGCCTCACAGGGTAATAAATTACATTACCCGCAACCAGTATGACCTCATTAAGTTCCACCTACGGCCAAGAATAGCTCCGTGTTACTGTCAGTTAATTAGTGGTGGTATTCGTTAACTGAGGAAGTGAGAGCCAGGAAGCTATCCTTTACTCCTTGTGGCCGGTGTTGTGGCACGGCAGGAAAGCCATCTGACTAGTCACTGACAGCTGGCCGAAAGGAGGTTAGATATCTCCAGGAGTTCCCGTACCCCCATAAGAGGGGCATGGTGCACACGTGGTCACACTTGCATGATGCACACCAAATGCATGGTCATGCTTAGGGTTGTCATCCCACCTTCCTGCAAGCATGGCCTGAGCCACTATCACCTTAATCTGTGCACAGCTCTGACTTTAAACCTTAACCCTGTGTAATGTGTTTGAGGTCCCCCAGTCCTGCAGCCTGGTGTCCTCTAAATTCAGGCTAAAGCTTGTTCCTGGGGCGTACAGAGACTAGTGTGTCCAAGCACACCCAGCACATTAATATAGCATTAGGCAAACCCAGTTAGGCTGTTTGCTGCCTCTCTGTGGGCCATCCAAGGAGCCTGGTCTGGGAACGGGAATCGGAGCCCATATTCTGACATGGAGTGAAAAAAGCATCTCTGCTTGTGCAGCCTGATGTTGTTAGTGCCTGGCTTCAATTCTTGCAAGCCTAAGTGATGAACTGAGATGCAAGCCAACGAAGGGCTGGAGGAGCAGGGTGCAGCTGCTTCTGCTCCAGAGGAAAAAGCCCGTGCTGTCCCTCCAGCTGGAAACACTGGGATAGGTGCTGCTGGTGGCACATAGGAGTGATGCTGCTCACTGCCCCCGACATGGCCGAGCCAGTGCCCAGCGCTGCCCTTCTAGCCAAGGGCATCCTTCCCCTGCAAACAGAACCGGAGCTGAGGCATTAGGAGGATCTTGGTCCCTGTGAAAGGCAGGCAGAGAGCACAGCAGGGACATGTGTGAGCCTGAATGCAGCTGTCAGTCTCAAGACCTCGTAGATATCCAGATGTGCTTTGATGGACTTCTCCCACTTCTTTGGTCTTTCTGCTCCTTCGTGACTTTTGACACCTCTCTGACAGCCTACAGGGCTCTTTGGTATCACTCCTTGTTCCATTCAGAGTTCATCCACCTCTCTTAACCCCTTTACTCTGTCAGCAACCTTTCTCACCCTCCCACAGGCAGCAGACACACAGTGCCCCCCTAGAGCTCTTTTTTTTTTTTTTTTTTTAACATATGAAAAATGCCTTCATGCTTTTTCCTCTCCTCCTCTGCTCTGTTCCACACCACATATTCTGGAAGTCACCTTCAGACCACACTGGAGTGTTACCTCTATTGCCCAGGCCTGGGATCATGTTACAGCCTTCCTCTTCTCGATAAAGATGTGTGCTCTGATTTGAACTTCTCCAAAGTTCAGGGATGTTTGGAATCTGGACTTTTGGCTTGGACCCCTTTCAGTGCCTCATGTTGGCAGTCAGGAGCTGACAGAAGTTGTTTGTGGCCGGGGAAGCCAGGCCTGTAGGATGCAAGTGGCCAAGAATAAAAGAAAAAAAAAAAAATCCCAGCATTCTAACGAACAAATTAAAACTGGCCCCGCCATGAATTGTGTGGCCTTTGGAGACGTACCAACACCTCTTTCTTTTCACCCAAGCACCCAAGCTACAGGTGAGGTGGTGCTCACCTGGCTGCTGGAAATCCCAACAAGCAAGGAGATGTTGGGAGGCCAGGGCCACATATTTGCATAATCTCACTTCCCCTGCAAGGGACCAGGCTAGGAGACATTGATGGAGAAGACCCTTGTAGAGAGATAACCCCATTTGGCATGTGGGTGCTTTCCCTTTGCAATGGCTTTGGGGAGGCTGGGCTGCGGGAGGGAAGAGGCCGTGGGCAGAAGCAGCGGGTTTTGCTTTTTCTTTATTTAAACTTTTCTTTATTTAATTTCTTTATTAGTAAGGTCGGACAGCTCGGCTTTGCCTCCGGGTTGGGACTCAACACGTACACGAAGGGGAGAGGAAGACAAGAACTTGTTTTAAAGCCCTTATCTAAGTGCAGGCTGCGTTTCCCTTCGAGCAGCATGGCATCACGTCTCGGGGCAGTGTGGCATCACATCCCTCGGGGTTACGCCTGTCACTGCTGGGGGGTGGCGAGTGCGGCCATCCAACGCCGTGCCCTCCCCCCGTGTCCCCAGCCCACCCCTCAGGGATGGGCGTCCCGCAGTGCCGGCCAGATGTCTGTGCGAGCCTGGGTGAGCCTGCCCGGCATCGAAACAAGCAGGGCTGTCATTTTCTCTCCTTCTGCCTACGGGAACCGAAGGCTTCCTTCCTGCCTCTTCTTCCTGGCAGAAACCAGACAGCCGAGAGAGGGGCCAGCGAGGGCAGGGAGTACCAGCGGCCCCCGCGCCCCCCTGCTAGGAGGGAGCTGTTGCGGCGCAGACTATTTTTAACCTGTTTTTATTGCCCGCTGGCAGCTGCCTCCCCCGTTGCTTTCTTCCTTCTCTGCGTCCCTGCCTGTCTCTGCAGCTCCTTCCTGCTACCGTGAGATGTGTGAACTATATATGGCCTGGGAAATCTGCGGCAGGCAGTATTTTTAAACCCCCGGGGCCTCCGGTTTGCAGGCTGCTGTGACGCATTTATCCGACTTTGCAAGTTTCTCATGGGAATGCGGGGTGCCCGGCGGCAGCCTGTGGTGCTCGGCTGTTTATTTTTTGCCCTCCACGACGCAACCCGTGGGGCCCGAGCCGACATCTCGAGATTTGGGAAGCAGCGGACTTCATGCGTGCGGAGGGGAGGGTTTAAGCCCGGCTGTCGTCACGGTGTGGCTTTTCTGGATGTCAGCTGCAGGTCTGCGACGTGGGGTGAATTCTCCGGCCGGCCAAGCGTTGCCATCGACGCTGGCAGGCTGGGCACGGAGAGGACCTCCCTGAATGCCCACCCTCCTGCAAAGCGTGTGTCTCAGCTCAAAGTCCCTGTGCGTAGCCTCCCTGGAAATGGTAGCGCTTCGTAATATTTGGAAGTTAGCACTGCCAAATTTGTTTTCGTTTGGTACATCACTCAGCCCCCCCACCCCAGAGGACCTGCCCTGTAACCTCCGTGCCCCTTCTCCCAACGCAGCGAGGAGGCTTAGGGAGGGTGGTGTGCTGCTCCTGAAAGGTGGCGTCCACCAAGGCTGAGCATCCAGATGAGTCCTGTGGGTCGTGTTCATGAAGCCTGTGCCCGGCGATGGAGAGTCGGTGCCTGGTGCAGTGCTCCAGCTAGGCACAAGCACTGGGTGGGTGGGGGAAAACAAGCAACACAGAAGGTAATGCCCAGGCCACTGGGAAGACTGGGAGTAAAAGGTGATCTTGCTGAGTCCTGCGCCATGCTACTCACACGTTGCCCCTGCAGAAATAAGGATGATGATTAAAAATATAAAGGGGGGCACACAGGGGACCGGGGGGCCTGGAAGTCCTAAGATAAGCTGAGGACATCAAAATCAGATGGAAGGTGAGGCGGAACAGGTTTACAGTGTTGGAACCGTGGCCAATACATATTTGGTGTGAAGAAGACTGAATGAAAATACAGGAAGAACTGTTTGGGGTAAATTCTTTCACTAGCTCCACTGGGCCAACAGACCTTTGTCCCTGCCTCTTCTTCCACTGCAAAAATTCTCCATGAGTAAAAAGATGCTAATGAGAACAAAAAGTCTCCTTATGAATTTTTTTCTCGTTGCCACCATTTAATTTCTAGTTTATATTCAATTGAGAGAAAGTAAAATGCTGTTTTGAGACTCTTTGCTGGAAACATCCCGTCCAAAAACATTCTTTGAGCATTTTCACTGTGAGAAAGGGCAGAAGCTACTTGTATCATCTACAGCATGAACATCTATTTTTCTAATGGTGCTATTTTTTTTTGTTGAAGTTCTTTCAGAAGATAAATAATATGGTTTAGTCATTCACAACCTTGTAGATAAAAAATTCTCTGCATCAGATTTCCTTCTGTGAGAAAATGGTGTCTTTCCCTGTGTTCTTTCAGGATTTAAAAATTCAAATTCAAATTAAATTAAATTCAAATTAAAATTAAATAATCACTATCTGAAGTATCTTGTGTATGACTTTCCTACTGCAGAAGAATGGACTTGCCTGCAAGCATATAATATATTTGCAAATATATTTGTGTTCCTGTAGAAATACGAGCTTTTATCTACTATTGTCTTTTGTACTGTGTTTCCTCAGTAAGAATCCTAACTCTGGCAGTCAGAAAGTTTATCCTAAATCTTTGGGGTGCAGTGGATTTTTATAGATTTCACTGGGCTTTGGACCAGGCCCTTCTAAAAGCCAGTTTTATTTGAGATGTTTGATTCCAGGTTCATGAAAGTAACTGTAATTTGTGAAGATTATCCTTTCAGGCTTTAAGAATTTACACAGTTTAAGGAATGTTCATCAGTGTTTATACGGTAATAATTTAACCTCTGCACTGCTCTATTAAATTTATTTCACTTGCTAATAAGGAACAATATTTCAGTCTGCCAAAAAGTGAAGGATCACAGATATTATCAGAAAATCACTGGGTTTGGTACTGTGACATTAGGCAGTATTATGGAGGAGGCTAATTTCTCAGGGCCAGTTGGACCAGTGTAGGAAAGCCTCTGTGTTCAGGAAACTGTTTTTCATGGATGATTAACTCCTTGGATTTATAAACGTTTAGGTAAAACAAACAACACTGAGGATGTGAGTTTAGCAGGATTAAAAGAAAGCATGAGATGTGTTTATCACCAGTAGGTAAGACAAAGGAGACAGATAAACCCTCATGACTCCACTGCTGAGAACCACCCACAGGAATGACATAGGAGCCTGGTAATGTTAGTAAAGATGCACTCCCATTTAGTAAAAAAAATTTGGGATAAAATTCTGTCGAAGGTGGTATATTAGATGAGGTAAAGCAAGGGTTTTATCTTGCCTGGCAAATGTTATTTTCCAAGTAGAAGTTTGCTTATGAAAACTGGGGTTTTTCTTAACATGGCACCATATCAAAACTTGGCCCTAATTGTCTTCTTTCTATCAAAGAAGGCCTTAGTTTAAGCACACACATTATTTTGGGATCAAAATGGTTTTATCATTCCAGAGATACTTTCCCAAGTGTTCCCATGACATGCAGTGGTCAGTGGACTTTTAATTCTGCAGATGCCAATTAGAAAACAAGGCCTAAGAGGAAGTTCATTTCTGGGTAGTGAGAGCACATCGTGGGTGGCCGTAGACGCCACAAAGCCTACGACTTCAGCCACCTGAGAAATTAAATAATGAACCCTGACTGAGGAAGCTTGCGGGCATTACATCATTTACACATAAAACCAAAAAATAGATTTATAGGGCACATGGGTGGCTGTGACATCACCAGCAGCCAATCTAGAAGCCTCAGCTATATCCAACAGACTAATGCCCTTTAATACCGTTCTTTGTAGAAGGGGATCCCAGAAACCTACCTCTGTGCTTTGGGTTTCTGTTTTTCGGTTGTTGCTACAGATTGACTGTGACATATTGACTCTGGGCTGAATTGCCTAAGCTGCAGCTGTACCAGGTGTGCTTTGCATTGGAGGCATAGGATGTGCGCCGGGTGTTTTTCCAAACAAGCGTAGCCCTGGAGAGATGGACTGCTGCTGCAATTTTAACGGGGATTGGGAACCAACTCAAGGGGTTTCTAGAGATCCGATGTGCTTGAAATATTTTATTATGGTGGTACTGGCTGCTCAGAAGAGCTACTAACAGTCTGAAAAACAATTATCTGAAAAAAAAGTATTGCCTAATATGAAAGCTTGAGAACTAATAGCTTACCGTAGTAGTTGAGCAGCAACAGAGCTGCAGCCAGTGGTGGCAGAGGGCATCGCTGCAGCATTCCTCATTGGGAACGGTGAGAGGAGAGCCCTAGGACTGGCTGTAAATGAAGGAGGAACCATGGGAAGAATCAGGTGATTTTGCAAGGATAAAGGCGCCGAGGCTGATCAGCCATGGGAATAGCTGCTGGCAAAAAGAGGAGTCACATGGGAGGCAATGGGATCCTTGTGGACAGTGGTTATTCCTTGGGGTCTGGGCATCCACATACGCAAACGCAGCTACAGGGTCCTTCTGAGTGTAATCCATCTCTCTTGCTTTAGGCTGTGCAGCTCCTCCCTCACCCCAAAACACACCCATCACCTCAGGGACCAGGTCAGCTCATATCCCTAAAAAAGCACCCTCTGCATGCTGATGCTGAGCAGTCTCGCTGAAACATCTCTGAGCTTTCTTTAATTAAAACTTTGATTCGGGCTCAAGCAAGAGAAAACAAACGTCGTCCGGTTCCAGCATTCAGATCCCTCAATGTAAGCCAGATGTCACAGCTGGTTCATACAACTGCTCTCAGTGTGGCAGCCGTGACCTCCCACCACACACCACAGAAGGGCAGCAGTCAGGGACGAGCCCAGTAGCTGTCTCGATGCCTCTTGCTTTCATATTTACTCTCAAAATATGCTTCCTGGTCTTTGATAGTCTCACTTCTCTCTCTCCTTTCTTTTTTGCCTCCTCCCTCTTCCCTCCCACCTTGAGACTTGGCACACAGCGCATTACCCGAGGAGCAAGAAGAAGGGGAAAAAAAAAAAAAAGGAAAAAAGAAAAAGAAAGGAGGAAAGAAGAAAAGCCTATGTCCCTTTGTTTGTTTCTAAGGCAACAGGTAGGAGATGCAGAGCGCTGGCATCCTCCCAGCTGCACGCCCGAGGTGTTGGGGCTGCTCGGTGCCCCACAGGGACTGGTGGGAGGCTGTCTGTCTGTCAGCACAGGCACTGGGGAAATGGTGTGAAACAAATAAGCCTCTCTTGTGCTCCCATGTCAGCCTTTTGTGCGGGGCTCCCTCTGCGGCTGCCCAGTCCCCAGCTCAGCTTGCCGGGTGACTGGAGGCAGGCGAGCAGGCAGGTAGGTGAAAAACATGTCTCGGACAGCCTCAGATGCCAACCTAAAGGCCGAGACAGATTTAAGACAACACAGCTTGAAAGAAATTACTTCCTCCTCCCATGGCTACAGCCAGGTCACGTAGGAAGAGGGACAGGATTATCACTTCAGGAAAGAGAAGATGCATTTGGCAATTACAAATTTTACTAAAATAGATAAAAGAGAAGGCTTTTCCGTCCGTTTTTTCCTTCAGTCTCTGAACTTCCTTCACTTGCCTCCATCTGTTATAAGCAATCGTCATGGGAGGACCTGTGAAGTTGGGGTCACAGTCCAGTAGCAGGGGCAGGAGGACACTCAGATCAAAGTGAGTTGAAGATGGGCAACGCTGAACCCAGCTGAGCTGCGTAGGCACTGCTGAAAGCCACCCTGGGGACCCTCCAGAGCCTTGTGGGGGCAGTTAGGTTAAAGCATTGTCTTCAAAACTACCAAGACTTGCAGAAAGCTCTGCAGAATTTATTTCTGAGATTTTCTGAATTACTAAGCAGTTGGCCTGTCTTCATAGCTGTTGCACTAAATTTCAGAAAAAGCCCCATCAGTATCCTAAGCACTTTTTAACAATAAATTTAACTTAGTTTGACTTCAGCTGGTGTCAGCAGAACCACTGGTGCCTGAAGGAAAACTAAGTTGTTCGCAGGATCCATAGAGAGCGCAGGAATACTATGCCCAGCAATAAATAGTTGCAATTGCTAAGTAATCTGTGACACCCGAAATGATGCCAGATTTCAAACTGTCAGCCTCTGTGCTTTCAGAAGCTACGGTAGGACTTTTTCTGCAGGCAGGTGTGTTGCAAACCTAGAATTATTGTCAGGGAAATCCAGTGGAACTCTGTTGCAAATAATAATAATATTTCTTTCCTAGATTATGATGATTAAATTTAAACATGCGGCTAATAAATCACCTCTTGCTCATATGTAATAATGACTGTTGCAGGCAGAGTGGGTTAGGTATTGGTAATGAATAGTGGGCTGTCAATTCTCAGAGATTGCATCTGTGGCTATGCTATGGCTGTGTGTCTGGAAGGTGTGAAGCATGTGTGTGAATATGTGCTTGCACTGGGGGACATATAATGAAAACAGTGAATAACAGCAAGAAACAGAAATACCCTCTATGTGATGGTTGCAGAGATGCACCAGCACAGCTGCACATACCTGTTGTTCTAAGAAATTCCTGTCATGTACATTATACCCAGGCTAGATTAAACAGATTGGTTTATATCTATATACCCAAGTAAACTTATATGAATAGACAAAACCACCAAGAATTCTTATAACACTTACTTACCATTAGTTATATATGTAGGATGGTTAATAAGTAATTCTTGGAGCAGTAAAACTTTGCTTGTTTTGGGAAGTTTACTTGTATTAGAAGAGTAATGCCTTCTGTTTCCAGTTTAACACTATAAAGACATACTTTAAAATGCATTTTGAAGCACTCTTAAGCCAAGTTACTTGGATTTACAAATTAGAAGCAAGTACACAATATGACTTCATTCAAGCTCCAGGCAGGGTTTAGAAGGTGTCTTGAAAAAGATCATAGGCTCATAGGAACAGTCTGTTGTGTACAGAGATCTAGAACTTCCACTCATTGGTACGATAACATAAAATTTTATGAGTTCATTTTTTTGTGATTGTTTCTTTTTTTACATTTGAAAGATAATGTGTCCCGGATCTGTTGTACCTCATCTTTATTTACAACCAATCCTTTTGTTTCTGTGCATCTTTTATTTTTCAGTGTGGCTCTTTCTGAAAGAAACATGATAAAAGAGAAAATTGAATCTTTCATACAAAAAAAAGGCGTTCAGCTTGTTAGAGGTGAAGAACTGTAGCCTTTATTTTATTATACGGAGCATGATTACCTCAAAAACCAGCTTATTTTCCAGCATCGAGCTTTCTGATAATTGCCTCTCTGTTTTTCACTTTCTGTCATGGGATTGTTTTAGGTTTTCACATTTTCTAACAAATCTGCATATTGCAGACATGAAACCCTGCCTACACACACAAAAAAACCCCAAACAAACAAACAAAAAAAACCCACCAAACTTCAAGATGATGTTTTTCCTTTACAAGACAGATATAAGTAATTCTGGGGCAAACATGATGAGCAGTTACACCATCATAGCACTGGAGAAATGTGGTTTTACCTGGTTAAGATATAAACAGAAATATGCTCTTTGCCCTAAACAACACTCACCAAAGATACGTGGAGAACCCCTGTGCTTTCAGCTCGCTCATGGATCAGGCAAAGAGAAATCCAGGTCTGCACCATCCCATTCTTGAGAGAATTCAGCGTGATTTGAATAACACAGAGTTTATGTTTTCTGCGGTGGGAGGTAGTAACTGACTATATGATGCCTAACTCAGGAAAATGTTGAAGCATGTCCCACCTTAAGCACTTGAATAATCACATTACAAGTCAAATGTTCACACAGAACTGTTTTACGCTGTTTGGCTCATCATATTTGGTGCTTGGCCAAAAGCATAAATTAGAAGTAACTGCTCCTGACTCTCCTGAGGGCACCAGGACAAAGGAAATATCACATATCCTCTGGTTGCCCAAAAGGCCTGTACCGAGATGTGCTGATTCAAAACGTGGCTTCTTTTTGACAAACAAGATGATACAAGAGGGCTGCTTATGCATCCACTGTGCAAGCACCATTGCATTTAGGTTGCTGCCTTTATTATGATTGTAATGGAAAAAGACTATTCCCCAAGGTTTGGGGAGAACAATTGCTTTCTAAGACAATTTCCTTGCAAGGGCAGTTGGAGTGCAGAATCACTCTGCTGGTCTTTCTAAACAAAGGAGGGGAGCTCAAAAACCTGTGAGTGCAGCTCAGGTACCTCACAGCTATCCAGGAGGGGGTTTGCAGCATCTCTGCTGCTTTGGGGGATGGCGTCCTCAGCTGGTGCTGAGGACCTTTTGGCAATGCACAGCATAAGTGCCAGCTGTGGGACTGTGGAGACTTTATGGCCATTGTGGAGTTTAGCTACCTAGGAATGCTCCAGCTAAGCCTGGGAGCTCTGAGTGAACGTGTCCAGAGGACCAACATTCTTTTTTCCTGGACAAGACAAGCCCTCAGAGGCACGGTACAAAGCATCACCCAGGAGGATCCAGCCCAAGAAGATCATTCCCCTGAGAACTAAACGGCCTTTTGAGCAGGACAAGTGCCTTTGGCAGGGAACTCGCTGGCAAGTACGTGAAGGAGCAGTCTGCTCCCACACTGGCGACAGGGCCGTCGCGAGCAGAATGACAGCCCCTTCCTCCTGCACCCTGCGCGTCCTGCTTTAGGTTTCAGTGGAATAACAGTAACCTTTAAACTCTTTTAAAAGTTAATATAATTTCCAGATATTGAAAAATGCAGCATAACCTGATGCTGAGAGAGCAGAGACTTGCAACTGTGGCAGACACAGCAGCAGTGTTTGCTTTTTACCCTTCCTCCCCCTTGTGCCTCCACCTGAGCTGAAGGGACCATCTCTGTGAATGAAAGCCCACTTCTGTTTCCGTTGCTGTTTATTACCAGCTGAGCTTTCTCTGGAGAGAGAGAAAAAAGGAAAAACAACTTCAGCTACAATTGTACTCATTACAGGGATTTTCAGAAACTTGAATGGCTGTTGCTTTACTTTATAAACTGCATCCCACTGCCAGCTTATAAATTACCAGTATTATTATACCTCTCCTTTCAACCTTGACTATACTCTTTGCCCACTGAAATTAAGATGGAAAAATAGGGGGAGGAACAAACACCATTTTCGAAGGCCAGTTCTCATGTTCTCAGGATTTTGTGCCCAATAGCTTTCTAGTCAGTGTGACATTAAAATGCTGAGCTTTCAAGCCAATAAATTGCAAAAATAATCTGCTGGTTCCCTCAGCACAGAAAGAAGTCTGTCCAGCTGGACCGTTTCTACATATCCTGTCAGGCAGAGAAAGATGTCCACCAATTGTCACCTCCTCCTTTGGCTTCTGAGGCGACTCCGCATAATTCACTGAGTGTGCATAGATGTTGCTGGCACGCACGGCAGCGCAAGCAGCAGGGAGGAAAGCAGGCGCTACCAGAGGAAACAGAGCGTAATGAGAGCACAGCTTAGCACCCTCCCACATGTGCATATGCACACACACATATACACTCACGTCGTGAAATGTGAGAAAGAAGGGAGAAACCGGAGGACAATGAAGCATAGCGGGTGTCCAGGGAGAAGGGTCTTGACTGTTGTGGCTTCTTTTCAACCTCAAGGATTTAATCCAATGTTAATCTCTGGTGCTTTTGACATCCCCAGTCACCGTCTTCTGATTTCATCTGAGTCAGCATTTCCAGCGCAAATGTCTATTTTCTGTGGGAGAATTGATTCCATGGCAAAAAAAGGATCCTACATCTCAGCTGGATACTGATTTTTATTCTCCAATTAATTAAAACAGAAAACCCTTTCCTCCCTTGAATGACGGGAATGCAAAAAAAATCAGAGGTGGATGAAGTTGTTTTTAATTCACTCAATTTCTGGCATTTAAGGGAAAACATAGAAGTGACCAACTAAAGTATACTTGAGAAGAGACATCCTTTGAAAACAATTAAAAGATTTCAAGTGGATTATCAGCCAGGTGCCTTGCTATTGATACCAGCAGCAAAGCTAATTTGGCTCAGCAGCAGCAGGCGGCAATCTCTATGTATGGCCACAACCCGATACCTGGTGCTGTGATTATATCGCATTTCCCCGATTTACCCAGGACTGAATAGAGCCAACACTTAACGAAATCCACCAGCGTACCCTGAGGCTCCCACCTTGCCTTGCCAGGCAGCCTGTCTCAGCTAGCAGTAAGCTTGTGCCGTCAATGCTATGTGTTGATGCGACTGCTGCATTTTGCGCAAGGCATAAGTGCTTCTGCTTCAGAAGAGGAACCGTTATACTTTTATGCTTGAAAACACAGGGTGACTGTGTCTTTGCAATTGCAAGAGCACTTACGCAAAGTGTAACCAAAAGAATATCTCGGGCTTTTTAACTGTTTTCCAAAGCAATATTGTAGTCCTGTAAGTTTTTCGTTGCCATTGAAATAAACAGAACACTGGCGTCTAATTTAAGAGTGAGCAATACACGGATATGCTGAGCTGTCAGAGGCAATGAGGAAGAATTGACTACTATGATTTTATCTACTCCAAATGTTTTTAACTGACTACTTTTTAGAAAGCACAGCTGTAAGGCAGTGAGGCTGAGTGTCTGTCTAGCTGTTGCTCTGATTCCCTGCTCTGTCAGAGAGCTCGTGGAAGTGATTTTGGAGCTAAGGAATTACATCTCTACCAAGGGATGCACTGCTCTTTTACCCTTTTCTTTTTTTTTTTGTATGTGCCATGGCTCCATGCTCTTAGACAACAGCCAACTTCTGCTGCATGTGAGAACCGATGAGCAAAGTAACATTTCTTGTAATTTCTGAAGCATGACTGGTAGATGTTTACAAAATCACAATGAAAAGAGCAAATTATTGGGAATATTATGTGATAACACCAAAATCCTTATGCTTGTCTATAACCTCCTTTTTTGGTCCAAAACCTTTTGAGTAAATATGGTCCATCCATGGACATGGTTGTCATGCATGGTTGACAGTGGGAGTCCAACTACTGGAAAATGTGCTGTCTGCATGCTAAGTAGCAGTGTTGTATATGGTAAAATTGTCATTAAAAAGAGTCTTGTAAAAACGCCATATTTATTATCCAGGAAACTATGTTTGTTACAATGTATTTACTGTGCAGTTTAATGTTGTTTTAGCATAGCTATATGAATAGAATCATAGAATCATAGAATTGCTGAGGTTGGAAGGGACCTTTAAGATCATCAAGTCCAACCATTAACCTACCCTGACAAAAACCATTTCTAAACCATGTCCCTAAGTACCACATCTACCCTTTTTTTAAATACCTCCAGGGATGGTGAATCCACCACCTCCCTGGGCAGCCTATTCCAATGTTTAATAACCCTTTCAGCGAAAAAGTGTTTCCTAATATTCAATCTAAACCTCCCCTGACATAACTTGAACCCATTTCCTCTCATCCTATCACTTGTCACCAGGGAGAAGAGGTCAGCCCCCACCTCTGTACAACCTCCTTTCAGGTACTTGGGGAGGGTGATAAGATCTCCCCTCAGCCTCCTCTTCTCCAGGCTAAACAACCCCAGTTCCCTCAGCTGCTCCTCATAAGACTTGTACTCCAGACCCCTCACCAGCTTTGTAGACCTTCTCTGGACACGCTCCAACACCTCAATGTCCTTCTTGTAGTGAGGGGCCAAAAACTGAACGCGGTACTCGAGGTGGGGCCTCACCAGTGCTGAGTACAGGGGGATGATCACTTCCCTAGTCCTGCTCACCACACTATTCCTGATACAGGCCAGGATGCTATTGGCCTTCTTGGCCATCTGGGCACACTGCTGGCTCATATTCAGCTGGCTGTCCACCAACACCCCCAGGTCCTTTTCTGCCAGGCAGCTTTTGAGCCACGCTGCCCCAAGCCTGTAGTGCTGCATGGGGTTGTTGTGACCCAAGTGCAGGACCCGGCAACTTGGCCTTGTTGAACCTCATACCATTGGCCTCGGCCCATCAGTCCAGCCTGTCCATATCCCTCTGCAGAGCCAACCTACCCTCAAGCAGATCAACACGCCCTCCTAGTTCAGTGTCATCTGCAAACTTCCAGAGGGTGCATTCGATCCCCTCATCCAGGTCTTTGATGAAGATATTGAAGAGTCTAGTTGGAGGTCAGTGACGAGTGGTGTTCCCCAAGGGTCAGTACTGGGTCCAGTCCTGTTCAATATATTCATCAACAACTTGGAAGAGGGTATAGAGTGCACCCTCAGCAAGTTTGCTGATGATACACAGCTGGTAGGGGTGGCTGACACACCAGAAGGCTGTGCCACCATACAGAGAGACCTGGACAGGCTGGAGAGTTGGGCAGAGAGGAATCTTATGAAATTCAATAAGGGCAAGTGTAGGGTGCTGCACCTGGGGTGGAATAACCCCATGCAGCAGTACAGGTTAGGGGCTGACCTGCTGGAGAGCAGCTCTATAGAAAGGTACCTGGGAGTCCTGGTGGACAACAGGATGACCATGAGCAAGCAATGTGCCCTTGTGGCCAAGAAGGCCAATGGCATCCTGGGGTGCATCAAGAAGAGTGTGGCCAGTAGGTCAAGGGAGGTCATCCTCCCCCTCTAGTCTGCCCTGGTGAGGCCACACCTGGAGTACTGTGTCCAGTTCTGGGCTCCCCAGCTCAAGAATGACAGGGAACTGCTGGAGAGGGTGCAGCATAGGGCTACCAAGATGATTAGGGGACTGGAACACCTCTCTTATGAAGAAAGACTGAGGGAATTGGGTCTCTTTAGTCTGGAAAAAAGACGGTGGAGGGGGGACCTGATCAATGCTTATAAATACTTAAAGGGTGGGTGCCAGGAGGATGGGGCCAGGCTCTTTTCGGTGGTGCCCAGTGACAGGACAAGAGGTAATGGGCACAAACTTGAGTATAGGAAATTCCACCTAAACATGAGGAGGAACTTCTTTACCTTGAGGGTGGCAGAGCACTGGAACAGCTGCCCAGGGAGGTGATGGAGTCTCCATCTCTGGAGACATTCAAAACCCGCCTGGACGCGTTCCTGTGCAACCTGCTCTAAGGTGTCCCTGCTCTGGCAGAGGGGTTGGACTAGATGATCTCCAGAGGACCCTTCCAACCCTATGATTCTATGATTCTATGAAGAGAACAAGCCCCAGCACCAAGCCCTGGGGGACACCACTCGTGACTGGACACCAACTGGATTTAACTCCATTCACCAGAATTCTCTGGGCACGGCCATTCAGCCATTTTTTTACCCAGTGAAGAGCACACCTGTCCAGGCCATGAGCAGCCAGTTTCTCCAGGAGAATGCTGTGGGAAATGGTGTCAAAAGCTTTGCTAAAATCCAATTAGATAACATCCACAGCTTTTCCCTCATCCACTAAGCGGGTCACCTTGTCATATAAGGAGGTCAGGTTTGTCAGGCATGACCTGCCTTTCACAAACCCATGCTGACTGGGCCTGATCACCATGTTCTCCTGCATGTGCCATGTAATGGCACTGAAGATGATCTGTTCCATGACCTTCCCAGGTACCGAGGTCAGACTGACTGGCCTGTAGTTCCCTGCATCCTCCTTCCAGCCCTTCTTGTGGATGGCTGTCAAATTTGCCAACCTCCAGTCAGCTGTGATCTCCCCTGTTAGCCAGGACTGCTCATAAATGATGCAAAGTGGCCTGGTGAGCACTTCCGCTTCAGTACCCTCAGGTGGATCCCATCTGGCCCCATAGATTTGTGCACTTCCAGGTGCTGAAGCAGGTCCCTCACCATTTCCCTTTGGATTACAGGGGCTTCATTCTGCTCCCCATCCTTGTCTTCTATCTCAGGGGTCTGGGTACTCGGGGAACAACTGGTCCTACTGCTGAAGACTGAGGCAAAGATGGCATTAAGTACCTCAGCCTTTTCCTCATCCTTGGTCACTATGTTACTGGCCCCATCTACTAGAGGACAGAGATTATCCTTAGTCCTCTTTTTATTGCTAATATATTTATAGAAACTTTTTTTGTTCTCCTTGATAACAGAAGCCAGGTTTCATTCTAACTGGGCTTTGGCCCTCCTGATTTTTTCCCTACATAGATTTACTACCTCTTTGTAGTCCTCTTGAGTGGTCTGCCCTTCCTTCCAGAGGCCATAAATCCTCTTTTTTTCCCTAAGTTGCAGCACTACCTTCCTGTTTAGCCAGGTCGGTCTTTTTCCCTGACGGCTTGTCTTTTGGCACACGGGGACAGCTTGCTCCTGTGCCTTTAAGACTTCCTTCTTGAAAAACATCCAGGTTTCCTGGGCTCCTTTGCCCTGGAGGACTGCCTCCCAGGGGACTTTGTCAGCCAGGCTCTTGAAAAGCCCAAAGTCTGCCCTCCAGAAGTCCAAAGTAGCAGTTCTGCTGACCCCCCTCCTTGCTTCTCCCAGAATCGAAAACTCTATCATTTCATGATCGCTGTTCCCAAGACAGTCTCCAACCATCACATCCCCCACAAGACCTTCCCTGTTTACAAACAACAGATCCAGCAGGGCACCTTCCCTAGTTGGCTCTTTCACCAGCTGTGTCAGGAAGTTATCCCCAGTACATTCCAGGAACCTTCTAGACTGTTCCCTCCCTGCTGTATTGTATTCCCAGCAGATGTGTGGCCAATTGAAGTCTCCTACAAGGACAAGATCTTGCAATCTTGAGACTTCTCCCAGCCGTTTATAGAATATTTCATCTGCCTCCTCATCCTGGTTGGGTGGCCTATAACAGACTCCTACTATGATATCTGCCTTGTTAGCTCTCCCCCTGATTCTTACCTATAAACACTCAACCCCATTATCTCCATCATTTAGTTCAAAGCATTCGTAACACTCCCTGACATAAAGGGCCACACCCCCGCCTCTCCTTGCTTGCCTATCCTTCCTGAAGAGCCTATAGCCATCCATGGCAGCACTATAGCTATGGGAGTCATCCCACCATGTTTCTGTGATGGCAACTACATCATAATTATCCTGCTGTACAATGTCTTCCAGCTCCTCCTGTTTGTTGCCCATGCTACGTGCATTAGTGTATAAGCACTTCAGCTGGGCTATTGGTCCTTTCTCCTTTTTACTGGAGGGACCCAAAATTCTGCCACCCCCAGACTTATTCCTAAGGGGCCCAGTTACACCCCCTATATTTTCTAGGTCTAGTGCCAGCATGCTGCTTTCAGGCCTTTTGCTAGCAGCTCGGATCTATCCCCATTCCCCTTCGAATCTAGTTTAAAGCTCTGTCAATGAGCCCCGCCAACTCCTGCCCTAAAACCCTTTTCCCCTTCTGAGACAGGCTTTTGCTGTCTGTTGCCAGCAGTCCTGGTGTCCTGAAAAGCAGCCCATGATCAAAGAACCCAAAGTCCTGCCGATGACACCAGTCTCTGAGCCAGGCATTGATCAGCTGGCACTTCCTGTTAATCTTCTCATCAATCTTAGCAACTGTTGGGATAGAAGCAAACACTACTTGTGCTCCTGATCCCCTTAGCAGCCGTCCCAGGGCCCTGAAGTCTTTCTTCATTGCCTTTAGACTTCTGGTACCTACCTCATCACCACCTACCTGAAAAATCAGTAGCGGGTAGTAATCTGATGTCTGAACCAGGGAAGGGAGTTTTCTCCATATGTCCTTAATTCTGGCCCCAGGGAGGCAGCTGACTTCCCTGTGGAATGGGTCCGGTCTACAAATAGGGCCCTCTGTTCCCCTCAGAAGGGAGTCACCTACAACAATTACTTTTCTTTCTTTCTTGGTTGAGGAAGTCCTAAGGCGTGGGGGTGGGTGACTAACCCTGGGTGACTCACTGGATGGATCATCCTCTCCATCCTCAATCACCTGGTCCTCGATTTCCAAAGCCCCATACCTATTATGCATAGGATTTAAATCCACATGCAAAAAAGTTCAAATAAGACAAAATGTAGTGACTTAAGAGAATAACTTGGGAGTGTAAAGTTATTATTTCTCCCTTCAATCTGTGGTTTCTCATGGCTTGCTGGAGCAGACTAGTAACCTGAAAGCTGAAAAAAATAATATGCGTACTTGAAACATGTATCTGAACACTTGGGGTAAGCGGTCCTTTGTGCCAAGTTTTCTTTCACATATGCTGTATGAGAATTGATTGCCTTTGTGATTTTTATCCTAGCTGAAACAAATGCACATGTTGTTCTTATTTGTATGAATGGCTAATCCATTTTAATATGCTGTTTTGACACATGTACATGACTTTTGCAAGTTAATAGAGGTGACTCACATCTGTCATGCCTTCCCTTCAGTACTTTTTCCTCTATACTGGCTTATATTAAGGATAACAGGGAAATACATTTTTGTGCCAATGCTAATGGCGTGGAATTTTTTGAGGCCTGATATGCATCAACTTGGTAGAGTACCAGTAACCCCAACATGCAACCCTTTTGGAATGACCCTCTACAAAATCACCAGTGTATGAATTTCCTTTGGGCATTTTGTCTCACTTCCTCAACTTGCCCCCAAAATGCCTTTTGCTGGAACTCTGCATGGGGGTTAGGATGAGGACAACCTTTTGGTACAAGGAATAGGCAGGGAAATTTGTGGTGACTCCTCAGTATTGTTTCTTGCCACAAAACAAGGGTCAATCAGGCATAAAGTGGCAGCTAGGAACATTTCTTGCCTGCTTTCTTTGTATATGTCTAAACCATTTCTCCGGATATTAACTGTTTTCTCTGAAAATAAACAGCCTAGCAAATCTTCTGCAAGTTGACCCATTAGCCGTCAGAAAGAACCAAAGGAAAGGATTCACTTGGCCTCACCTTATGCACCTAATTTTGGTGCCATTGCCAGATTCGGAGCAGCAGACTAAAGTGGGAGCTTTGAATCATTGGTTGGAGGAGCACCTGTAATTCTCCTAATTATAGTGGGAGTCTAAGGAGAGTCACCTTGTGCAAGACATGGGTTTCTTCTCTAAGTCAACAGTTCTATTGAATTTAAACCCATACTCCCAAACTTGTAATCAAGATGTTCTTAGGAGAAGAGGATAATCTTGTGCTGCAAGAGACTGGAGAACATCAAAATAAGAGTAATCAAACTATAAGCTTTGGGGGGAAAAAAAAAAAATCTCCTAATGGAAACTGAATATTTTCCTGAGCCCTGATTGTTTCCATCTGCACTACACCCTGGCTATCCCATGCAATTGTAACTGATTAGCGGGGAGGAGGAAAACGATTTTCCAGAAATATTTTGCTGCACTCATGCAATAAGAACATTCCGGTTCACAATTACTTTGTATGTAAAAGCCAGGTCCTTCTACAGTATTTGTATGAAAAGAGTTATCTAAACAGCGGCTGCGTACAATGTAGCTGCCAAGGTGCTGACCACATGAATACCCTGTGACATAGATTTGGCAAGAATGAGATTAGCCTTGTTATCTTGGCCAAATTCCAAAATAAGTAACTAAAGTTGGACAACCTAATTTTCTCTCAGTTTCAGCAGGAGATACTGAGCATGCTGCTGCTGCTTTATATTTTAGGTAGCTTCTCTCATTATACAAAGGGGTTATAGAATAATGCCCTCTTGACATCACATTTACTCTGGCTCTCCAGAAGTAGAAATGAAAATTAATCTTACAAGGCAATCACACCATCACATGGATCTCCTGACTCTTTCTTGATGCTGCTTAATAGCTGCTTCCTCACAGTCAGGCAAGGGGAAGGTCCCCATAGCCTCAGCAGGCTTCAATCTAGAATACTTCCTATTGACTTTAGCAGATTATCTGCTTGCAAAGTTGCTGAAAAGGTTTAAGGAAAAGTTTGACCCAGCACCATTAAGTAGTACGAAGTGTACTGAAACTCATAACAATATAGTACACACTACTGCATCAAAGGTCTCCATTTAAATTTTTCTTGGTGCTGTTGGGAAGCACATGGCATCCTGTCTTCTCATTGCAGGGAGAGTGCTGCAGCAAAGAACAAAGACCAAAAAGAGCTAAGTAGCTGTGACTGACAATTAGAGACTGTTATTGTCATGGTAGGAGGCACTAGATGTCCACAACAGAGGTCTGGGATCCTTTAGGCAAAAGATCTGTCCCAAAAGTACACCCTACACATGTTTTTGTGCAGGCAAAGACTTCATGCTAACAGCACATGCTATTGGCACTGTTAGTTCTTTCAAGAATGCTGCTGGATAAATGGAGCTGGGCATGAACAAGGGAGACTCTGCGTTGGTCTCTGATTAGAATCAGTGCTTGAGACAATGCTGGTCTTGCAGAGCAGGCATTGGCATAGAGTTAGGATCCCTAGGAGATGGAAATGATTTTTTCTCTCAGGGCTACCACTCCTATTAACCCCCCCTTGGTACAAATTTGACTTGATATCAGACTCATTACTCAAGTTTCCTTCATTCAGGCAGCGTGACAGGCAGCAGAATACTGGCCAAACATCAAGCAATGAGTACAGCACCCTGCAGCTAGGATCCAGAAGTCACTATCCAGTCTTTCTACACAAACAAAATACTTCTAAAATATAGTGTCATGTATTTGCTAATTAGCTACATAGATGACTGTACATATTTCATATGTGTGCACAGTAACCACTGCGCTGCGAAAATAGTTGACCACACAAATATGCTCATCATTGCTGTTGGAGCTCTTCCTGTTTGCAGGCATTTTTGGCTAAAGCTGCAGGTCTCTTTGGGCTAGCTAGGTTGTAGACCTCTTGCTTTTGTTACCTGTCAACATGCACAGTACTTAGCGTTATTCAGCATCTTTGATTAATGCAGAGTGGGTACTAGCTAACAGGTTCCCTGCTGGTAGTCATGTACCATTTTCCTGAGCAGCAAAACCCAGGTTTATGTTGCAGCTGGTCTCGTAACTGGTTGAGGGGTTGTATGTAAATAAAACCTAGACTAAAACCCAAGTCTGTACTATTTGAAAACCAAGTTGCCATTTGATGGAGTGTTACAGCATAGCACCGGATGGTCTCATTGTGCCCGGTGTCAGCAGCTTCTCTCTGTACATCCCTCTGCCCTGGGGGACGAGCACTCATTTCAGGGCATGTCAGCAGTGGCTCTGCTACCTCATCCCACCAAACACTCCCGGAGGGAAGCGCAGCGCTCCTGCCAAGCCTGGAAATCAGCCCACAACTGAGGTGAGCTCTGCAACACCACTGCTGCGTGCTGATGAGTACCCCGGGCTCCACAGCAAGAAAAGCTGGGGGAAGACTCAGTAAACTGGAACCGTGCAAGATTCACTTGTTCTGTATGGTTCAGTTAAGCTTCACATTGATGGTGAATTTGTTTGAATATGATGCCTAAAAGGTACAGAAATAGAAGTTCACATGAACCAAAGTGAAAGAAAAAAAGGGGTTCAGTTTTAGCATTAATGATGATGTGTCACAACTTAGCACGAATGTTTCCTAAACCCCTTCTGACATGAAACTAGGTAGTACAAAAAGATCTGTATTTTAAATGCAGCTTTTAAAAACTTGGAAATGGTCCTAAAATAGATTATGTTATAGGCTTGCAGTACAAAACCCTCTAGCTTAACTGTAGGTATTTCTTAATATTAATTCAGTCTACACTCACAGAATCACGGAATCACGGAGTTTTCAGAGTTGGAAGGGACCCCTAGAGATCATCTAGTCCAACTCCCCTGCTAAAGCAGGATTGCCCAGAGCACATTACTCAGGACTGCATCCAGGCGGGTCTTGAAAAGCTCCAGAGAAGGGGACTCCACAACCTCCCTGGGCAGCCTGTGCCAGTGCTCTGTCACCCTCACCGTAAAGAAGTTTTTCCGTGTATTTGAACGGAACTTCCTGTGTTCTAACTTGTGCCCATTGCCCCTCGTCCTGTCACTGGGAACCATTGAAAAGAGCCTGGCTCCATCCTCCTTCAACCCACCCTTTAGATACTTGTACGCCATAATAAGGTCTCCCCTCAGCCTTCTCTTCTCCAGGCTAAAGAGTCCCAGCTCTCTCAGCCTTTCCTCATAAGGGAGATGCTCCAAGCCCTTAATCATCTTAGTTGCTCTTCTCTGGACTCGCTCCAGCAGTTGCCTGTCCCTCTTGAACTGGGGAACCCAAAACTGGGCACAGTATTCCAGTTGTGGCCTCACCAGTGCCGAGTAGAGGGGGAGAATGACCTCCCTTGACCTACTGGCCACACTCTTCCCTATGCAGCCCAGGATTCCATTGGCTTTTTTGGCAACAAGGGCTCATTGCTGGGTCATGGATAATTTACTGTCACTCAGTCAAGGCTTTCATTAATATCAGTGGGAATTGTACTGCAAAATGGTTTTACAAAGGTTGTGAAGGCTGTTTGATTTTGTTTCTTATTAATTGCAAAAAAAAAAAAAATGTTAATTTCATCTTTGCTTCAGTCGTGTTATAACCCTTAGAACTTCTCAATGCTGCTTAAACAGGGATTTAGATGAAAGTGCTTTGTGGAATATGGCTTTTGTTAGAGTTAGTAGAGCTGCTGAAATTCCATTCTTTCAGTTTTAAATCTAACATTTCTTTGCAGGCTAATACAAAATACCAATATATATGTGCAAGTACATGGAAAAAAAAAAGAAAAAAAACACCAAAAAACCACCAAACCAAAAAACAATGCAGGCAAAAGAACTAGATTGTAGATTAATTAAAAATTGCTTTTGAAAAATGTCATAGAGCAGCCCTGTCAGTTCACGTCCATTTAAGTTCCCAACCATTTTCATTCATATATTTAATTTGCTGTTCAGGCTTTATCCACTTTTTCTATTTAATTAAATAGAATATTTTCTTCCAAAATGCTCCATGTGCCAAAAACTAATGAAAGCCAAGGCTTTCCCAGCTATAGACAGACCTCATTTTCAATGGGACAAATTCACCTTCCGATGGAAACCCATTATAGCAGCCTTCCAGTACCTAAAGGGGGCCTACAGGAAAGATGGAGAGGGGCTCTTTATCAGGGCTCTTTATGCAGCGATAGGACAAGGAGTAATGGTTCTAAAATGAATGAGTATAGGTGTAGATTAGATATTAGGAAGAAATTCTTTACTGTGTGGGTGGTGAGACACTGGAACAGGTTGCCCAGAGAAGTTGTGTAGGCCCCATCCCTGGAAGTGTTCAAGGCCAGGCTGGATGGGGCTTTGAGCAACCTGGTCTAGTGGGAGGTGTCCCTGCCACTAGGCAGGGGGGTGTTGGAACTAGATGATCTTTTAGGTCCCTTTCGACCTAAACTATTCTATGATTCTATGAAATTATACTACATCTAAATGTTACCCAATATACACAGCAATGTTACCTCAGTGTCATCAGTTCTAAGTGGTTTATGCCCCCCCAAAAAAACAACTGGTGTAGAAAGGGCAATTTTCCAAAAGTCCTAAAAGTTTATGGTATCAAGCTATTATACAACAAATAACAGAGACCGTTTCCTCAGCCATATTATTTTAACTTCTGGGGGCACGTGTTGCATACTCAAATCCTTAGCTTCCCTGTAAATTCAGAGATGTGGCATTATTTAGATAAATGACGTTCAAAATGCGGTGGGCCAATTTTTTCTCTGACATTACTTTATCATTATGGTACGCTACATTTATTGGTGAAACAAATATCACACTTTTCTAAGATTTAGATACCTCTGTACTGCATGTCTTACCCCCTGTTTTGTTATTCATTGTTTCCTGTGATATTTCCTTGCAGCTGTTGGAAACCTCAGCAGACTGGTGAGACATATCAGCTGCTTTATTTTCCTTTTGACTATGAAATTATGTTCATTTTTAATGCATAATTTCTTTATGTGAAAAGGCAAATGCAAATGTTGAAGATCCCACCAAGGACTGCACCGAGCCGCCTCCTTTTAACACTGAACTGGCCCAGCTCCTCAGCCTCCCTCTCCTCAGAAGTCCTATGCCTACAGCCCACAACCAGTTTGGTGGCCTTTGCTGGGCTGGCTCCAGCATGTCCACGTCTTTCTGGTACTGGGGAGCCTGGAACTGGACCCAGTGCTCCAGGTGTGCTCTCATTAGTGCTGAGCAGAGACTAAGGATCACCTCCCTCAACCTGCTGGTGATGCTGCCTAATACAGCTTTGTATGAGGTCTATACATACACGGGCAACTAAGGAAGGCAAAGAATCTATTGTACTGTTCGTTGCACAGGTAAAGTAAATAAGCAAGGGCAGAAAAGATAGGAGTGAAAAAATTACTTCAACAACAAGAGAGGGCAGGATTTCTGGAAATGAAAACAAAAAATTCTTTTTTCAGAAAAATGCACTTGGAATACCTCTAACAGTCACTTCAGAAGAGTAGTGATGTTTAAGAGGGATACTGTGGCAAGACTGCGACACACTGATATTGTTCTCATTTCAACATGATAGTATCAGAAGATGGAGTAGTGATACTGTAATGAAACTGGGATCAGAATCACTGCAGCTGCAAAATTTGTAGTAGTTCGCATAACAAATAAAGGCCAGAATCTAAGGAGCACATTCAAATAAAAATATATAAAGCAGACCTGATAAATCAAGAAACAAGCAAAACATGTTTTCTACATGCAAGCAAGAAACACACACATTTTTTCTCATGAGTTTTACCTGGAAGTATCAGAATTTCATCTGCTTCTTTCCTGCTTTCAGATAAAATCTTCTAGGTCATCCTGTTTAACTGTTTATAGAGTGTTTGCACCAAATAGAGGTTCACAACAAATAAATACACAATGAATTAAAATAATCTTTCTCGAACTGCTGAGAATTTACTTAAAGATACCTTACAACATTTATTCTCCATTCATGCAGATAATTCTTCAGGAAGAAAAATATAGTCAACTTTGAATTTGTAATGTCAAAAATGTGTGTGTGTATGCATTCACACAAACATATTTAACAAGCATTTTAATATTGGTTTAACTGATATTTTCTGTCTTCACCTCAGAGTAAATAGAAGAAAAGATGAAAAACCTTTTCATCTCCTTACACAGCGATCACTTCCACCACCACATCTCTGATGTCCTCCAAAAGAAGGCCAAATCCTGTTCAACCTTACATACCTGCATATCACTTAGAAATGTATGGGACTTACTGAAATTGCTGGTGTTAGAATCATCACACAGACAAATTACAGAAACTAAGAGCTATCCTAGGGCGTCTTGTGTACTTTCAATGAGACTTTATGCTTTCACCAGCTGTCAATGTCAATTTGCCATTGCAGCAATATAAAAGACTGCAAGAACCCTGTACACATGTCAGTCCGAACAAGCTGTAAGTCAACTAAAAGAAGCAAGGGCAGAAATTATCTAGAAAACATCCCTTATGTGGACAAAGCTTCTGGAAAGTGAAGTGTCTTGCCTGTGGTTACGTGTGAAACCAAGGGAACCCAGCTGCACTGGTGGTTGGGCCTGTGTGCATGCCTCAGTTGCGTATTTCTTGCAGGAGAAGCTCCTCAGCTACAGTCTAGAGACTCTCGCAGACTTTCTGATCCAACCAGTATGGTTACCCATAACAATTTCATTAAACTATTTCTGTACAGTCTTTTGCTTGTTAGTCTTTCCCCTGGTAGAAGACTATGTTGAAAATAGTATGTTCTATGCTCCACTCCTAAAACAAACAACATGCAGATAAATATGTTGCAAAGCACTTACCACAACTGAAAAATAAACTTCTAACCACAGTGAGGGAGGGGAAAAGAGCTGGGTATTTTGTGGTCCCTGAAGGAAATTGAAATCTGCTTTTTAGTGGGGACATACTTCAAAAGATGAAACCAACCAAATGAGGAAAATGTCCCTTTTTCTTGTGTATGCACACAGCACATATTAATGGTTGCCATAAGTTAAATGGGAAATACTATTGATATTATTGCCTGTTTGTTATTAAATAAAATAATTTAAGCTTTGTTCTCTTCTCCAGTGGATTAAAGAAAGACATCACC